>NW_027000513.1:110000-142500 GCF_036934945.1 Oncorhynchus masou masou
TATATTCAACACACAAGGATACTATATTCAACACACAAGGATACTATATTCAACACACAAGGATACTATATTCAACACACAAGGATATATATTCAACACACAAGGATACTATATTCAACACACAAGGATACTATATTCAACACACAAGGATACTATATTCAACACACAAGGATACTATATTCAACACACAAGGATACTATATTCAACACACAAGGATACTATATTCAACACACAAGGATACTATATTCAAAAAACAAGGATACTATATTCAACACACAAGGATACTATATTCAACACACAAGGATACTATATTCAACACACAAGGATACTATATTCAACACACAAGGATACTATATTCAACACACAAGGATACTATATTCAACACACAAGGATACTATATTCAACACACAAGGATACTATATTCAACACACAAGGATACTATATTCAACACACAAGGATACTATATTCAACACACAAGGATACTATATTCAACACACAAGGATACTATATTCAACACACAAGGATAGTATTCAACACACAAGGATACTACATTCAACACACAAGGATATATATTCAACACACAAGGATACTATATTCAACACACAAGGATACTATATTCAACACACAAGGATACTATATTCAACACACAAGGATACTATATTCAACACACAAGGATACTATATTCAACACACAAGGATACTATATTCAAAAAACAAGGATACTATATTCAACACACAAGGATACTATATTCAACACACAAGGATACTATATTCAACACACAAGGATACTATATTCAACACACAAGAATGCTATATTCAACACACAAGGATACTATATTCAACACACAAGGATATATATTCAACACACAAGGATACTATATTCAACACACAAGGATACTATATTTCATTCAACACACAAGGATACTATATTCAACACACAAGGATACTATATTCAACACACAAGGATACTATATTCAACACACAAGGATACTATATTCAACACACAAGGATACTATATTCAACACACAAGGATACTATATTCAACACACAAGGATACTATATTCAACACACAAGGATACTATATTCAACACACAAGGATACTATATTCAACACACAAGGATACTATATTCAACACACAAGGATACTATATTCAACACACAAGGATACTATATTCAACACACGAGGATACTATATTCAACACACAAGGATACTATATTCAACACACAAGGATACTCGAAAAGGCTTAATTTACAATCCCTTCAATACATTCCATTCCCAAGGTCAAACCCCAGTCCAGCTCTCCTGTACATATTAACAATACATTCCCAAGGTCAAACCCCAGTCCAGCTCTCCTGTATATGTTAACAACACATTCCCAAGGTCAAACCCCAGTCAATCCCTCCTGTAGATATTAACATTCCATTCCCAAGGTCAAACCACAGTCATTCCCTCCTGTATATATTAACAATACATTCCCAAGGTCAAACCCCAGTCATTCCCTCCTGTATATATTAACAACACATTCCCAAGGTCAAACCCCAGTCATTCCCTCCTGTAGATATTCACAATACATTCCCAAGGTCAAACCCCAGTCCATCTCTCCTGTATATATTAACAACACATTCCCAAGGTCAAACCCCAGTCCAGCTGTATATATTAACAATACATTGCAAGGTCAAACCCCAGTCATTTCCTCCTGGTTATTGTTTTCCCAAGGTCAAACCACAGTCAACCCCTCCTGTAGATAATAACAATACATTCCATTCCCAAGGTCAAACCCCAGTCATTCACTCCTGTAGATATTAACAATACATTCCCAAGGTCAAACCCCAGTTATTCCCTCCTGTATATATTAACAACACATTCCCAAGGTCAAACCCCAGTCAAGCTCTCCTGTATATATTAACAACACATTCCCAAGGTCAAACCCCAGTCATTCCCTCCTGTATATATTAACAACACATTCCCAAGGTCAAACCCCAGTCATTCCCTCCTGTATATATTAACAACACATTCCCAAGGTCAAACCCCAGTCAATCCCTCCTGTAGATATTAACAATACATTCCCAAGGTCAAACCCCAGTGAACCCCTCCTGTATATATTAACAACACATTCCATTCCCAAGGTCAAACCCCAGTCATTCCCTCCTGTAGATGTTAACAACACATTCCCAAGGTCAAACCCCAGTCATTTCCTCCTGTATATATTAACAATACATTCCCAAGGTCAAATCCCAGTCATTCCCTCCTGTAGATATTAACACCACATTCCCAATGTCAAGCCCAAGTCAATCCCTCCTGTATATATTAACAATACATTCCCAAGGTCAAATCCCAGTCATTCCCTCCTGTAGATATTAACAATACATTCCCAAGGATCATTCCCTCCTGTAGATATTAACAATACATTCCCAAGGTCAAACCCCAGTTATTCCCTCCTGTATATATTAACAACACACAAGGTCAAACCCCAGTCATTCCCTCCTGTAGATATTAACAACACATTCCCAAGGTCAAACCCCAGTCATTCCCTCCTGTATATATTAACAACACATTCCCAAGGTCTAAACCCCAGTCCAGCCCTCCTGTATATATTAACAATACATTCTCAAGGTCAAACCCCAGTCATTCCCTCCTGTATATATTAACAATACATTCTCAAGGTCAAACTCCAGTCATTCCCTCCTGTATATATTAACAACACATTCCCAAGGTCAAACCCCAGTCCAGCTCTCCTGTATATATTAACAATACATTCCCAAGGTCAAACCCCAGTCATTCCCTCCTGTATATATTAACAACACATTCCCAAGGTCAAACCCCAGTCATTCCCTCCTGTATATATTAACATTCCATTCCCAAGGTCAAACCCCAGTCATTCCCTCCTGTAGATATTAACAATACATTCCCAAGGTCAAACCCCAGTCATTCCCTCCTGTAGATATTAACAATACATTCCATTCCCAAAGGTCAAACCCCAGTCATTCCCTCCTGTAGATATAACAATACATTAAGGTCAAACCCCAGTCATTCCCTCCTGTATATATTAACAATACATTCCCAAGGTCAAACCCCAGTCATTCCCTCCTGTATATATTATCAACACATTCCCAAGGTCAAACCCCAGTCCAGCTCTCCTGTATATATTAACAATACATTCCAAGGTGTAAATCATAGATATACACAATACATTCCCAAGGTCAAACCCCAGTCCAGCCCTCCTGTAGATATTAACAATACATCCCCAAGGTCAAACCCCAGTCCAGCCCTCCTGTAGATATTAACAACACATTCCCAAGGTCAAACCCCAGTCATTCCCTCCTGTAGATATTAACATTCCATTCCCAAGGTCAAACCACAGTCATTCCCTGCTGTATATATTAACAATACATTCCCAAGGTCAATCCCCAGTCATTCCCTCCTGTAGATATTAACAATACATTCCCAAGGTCAAACCCCAGTCCATCCCTCCTGTATATATTAACAACACATTCCCAAGGTCAAACCCCAGTCCCTCTCCTGTATATATTAACAATACATTCCCAAGGTCAAACCCCAGTCATTTCCTCCTGTATATATTAACAATACATTCCCAAGGTGAAACCCCAGTCATTCCCTCCTGTAGATATTAACAATACAATCCCAAGGTCAAACCCCAGTCAATCCCTCCTGTAGATATTAACAATACATTCCCAAGGTCAAACCACAGTCATTCCCTCCTGTAGATATTAACAACACATTCCCAAGGTTGAACCCCTCCTGTATATATTAACAACACATTCCATTCCCAAGGTCAAACCCCAGTCATTCCCTCCTGTATATATTAACAATACATTCCCAAGGTCAACCCCCAGTCATTCCCTCCTGTAGATATTAACAATACATTCCATTCCCAAGGTCAAACCACAGTCATTCCCTCCTGTAGATATTAACAATACATTCCCAAGGTCAAACCCCAGTTATTCCCTCCTGTATATATTAACAACACATTCCCAAGGTCAAACCCCAGTCATTCCCTCCTGTAGATATTAACAACACATTCCCAAGGTCAAACCCCAGTCATTCCCTCCTGTATATATTAACAACACATTCCCAAGGTCTAAACCCCAGTCCAGCCCTCCTGTATATATTAACAATACATTCTCAAGGTCAAACCCCAGTCATTCCCTCCTGTATATATTAACAATACATTCTCAAGGTCAAACTCCAGTCATTCCCTCCTGTATATATTAACAACACATTCCCAAGGTCAAACCCCAGTCCAGCTCTCCTGTATATATTAACAATACATTCCCAAGGTCAAACCCCAGTCATTCCCTCCTGTATATATTAACAACACATTCCCAAGGTCAAACCCCAGTCATTCCCTCCTGTATATATTAACATTCCATTCCCAAGGTCAAACCCCAGTCATTCCCTCCTGTAGATATTAACAATACATTCCCAAGGTCAAACCCCAGTCATTCCCTCCTGTAGATATTAACAATACATTCCATTCCCAAGGTCAAACCCCAGTCATTCCCTCCTGTAGATATTAACAATACATTCCCAAGGTCAATTCCCTCCTGTATATATTAACAATACATTCCCAAGGTCAAACCCCAGTCATTCCCTCCTGTATATATTATCAACACATTCCCAAGGTCAAACCCCAGTCCAGCTCTCCTGTATATATTAACAATACATTCTCAAGGTCAAACCCCAGTAAATCACTCCTGTAGATATCAATACATTCCCAAGGTCAAACCCCAGTCCATTCCCTCCTGTAGATATTAACAATACATCCCCAAGGTCAAACCCCAGTCCAGCCCTCCTGTAGATATTAACAACACATTCCCAAGGTCAAACCCCAGTCATTCCCTCCTGTAGATATTAACATTCCATTCCCAAGGTCAAACCACAGTCATTCCCTGCTGTATATATTAACAATACACAAGGTCAATCCCCAGTCATTCCCTCCTGTAGATATTCACAATACATTCCCAAGGTCAAACCCCAGTCCATCCCTCCTGTATATATTAACAACACATTCCCAAGGTCAAACCCCAGTCCAGCTCTCCTGTATATATTAACAATACATTCCCAAGGTCAAACCCCAGTCATTTCCTCCTGTATATATTAACAATACATTCCCAAGGTGAAACCCCAGTCATTCCCTCCTGTAGATATTAACAATACAATCCCAAGGTCAAACCCCAGTCAATCCCTCCTGTAGATATTAACAATACATTCCCAAGGTCAAACCACAGTCATTCCCTCCTGTAGATATTAACAACACATTCCCAAGGTCAAACCCCAGTGAACCCCCCTGTATATATTAACAACACATTCCATTTCCCAGTCATTCCCTCCTGTATATATTAACAATACATTCCCAAGGTCAACCCCAGTCATTCCCTCCTGTAGATATTAACAATACATTCCATTCCCAAGATCAAACCCCAGTCATTCCCTCCTGTATATATTAACAATACATTCCCAAGGTCAAACCCCAGTGATTCCCTCCTGTATATATTAACAATACATTTCTGATGGCTCCTCTTATCATTGTGGCATCTGATTCTGTTTACAATAACATAATAATTTGTTCTCCCCTCTCTCCTCTGGAGTGCTGTTGTTGTCTCCCACCCTATTCCCTATATAGTGCACTACTTAGACCAGAGCCCTATAAAACCCTATTCCCTATATATAGTGCACTACTTTAGACCAGAGCCCTATAGAACCCTATTCCGTATGTAGTGCACTACTTTAGACCAGTGCCCTATAGAACCCTATTCCCTATATAGTGCACTACTTTAGACCAGATGCCCTATAGAACCCTATTCCCTATATAGTGCACTACTTTAGACCAGATGCCCTATAGAACCCTATTCCCTATATAGTGCACTACTTTAGACCAGATGCCCTATGGGTCCTTTAGGGAATACCCAGCTAGCACATTTGGTTCCTTAGAAGTTGTGGGAACGTACGTTTTTGGTTTTCCATTTGTTCTGGGGAACGAAGCCATACGTTTCCTGACCAGTAAAACAGAATGTTTAAAAACTAAAAACGTTCTGAGGAGGGAAGTGAAAATTTAGGCCGTTCTGGGAATGTACATTTGTAGGTTGCAGGAAGGTTCTTACGTTTTCTTATGATTTTTTTATTAACGTTCTCAGAACGTATCTTATTGGATATTTGGAGTTAAAAAAAAACAACATCCTTAAAAGTTTACCACTGAATGTTTCAATAAGACTTTTAAAAACACTGCTAGCTTAGGTTAACTGTCATAAACTCCCAGCACAGATAGGACACATGGAAATGAATTTGCTTAGGCATTAATTATGCAAACAACATTTTTGCTATTTTTTATTGTGGCACGGCATCAGTGAGATTCAAACCAATGATCTTCTGTCCTCTATGCATGTAAGGAGTCCACTGTACCACCAGCATTCAGCTATCATGACATTATTTATTTTAAACTCATAAAAAGCTGTTCCTTTTTAGTTTATTCAAACAGACCATATTTCAAAAGGAAACAAGCAGTCCTTAAGAGCAAGTGTGTCCAATTAGTGGGCGCAAGCAACACACCTCAACACACTTAAACATAGAGAGAATAGAGAGAGTTGTGTTGATGCTGAGAACTTATAGGTTTAACAAAACAGAATAACATTATTAAAACGTTCTTTGAACATTACTAATGTTTTTTTTATTATTTTTATGGAAAGTTTTCTTAATGATCTGATAACATGATTTTAAATATAACTTTGAGGAAATGGGCAGAAAAACGTTAATACTGAAGTACTGAACATTTCCCACAACAACAAAAAACGTTTCTTAAACGTTCACTGAATTATTTGGGAACGTTCCCGATGTCCAACCGGTTTGAGAACGTTTCTATCATGTTTTGAACTTTTAGTGAACAATCTGTTAAAAATAACGAAATACCAATAAAATAACATTATAATCAAGTTCCTTAAACGTTCTGAAAATGTTCCAAGGCCAATCACCTACCCTACACAAGCTTTTAAAAAAACCCACATGGTTCTCTGAACGTTATGCGCTTGCTGGGCAGGATGACATTTTGGAGGCATCCTGTGTACTCCTCTCTGATTGGTCTAGACTTAGATCCCAAAGCAGATTGCGTATACAGACCTGTTGTGAGTCCCTGTCTCCTATCAGTATCTCTGTCTCCTATCAGTGCTGCTGTGGTGGTGTTGAGTATCTCTGTCTCCTATCAGTGCTGCTGTGGTGGTGTTGAGTATCTCTGTCTCCTATCAGTGCTGCTGTGGTGGTGTTGTGTATCTCTGTCTCCTATCAGTGCTGCTGTGGTGGTGTTGAGTATCTCTGTCTCCTATCAGTGCTGCTGTGTGGTGTTGAGTATCTCAGTCTCCTATCAGTGCTGCTGTGGTGGTGTTGAGTATCTCTGTCTCCTATCAGTGCTGCTGTGGTGGTGTTGAGTATCTCTGTCTCCTATCAGTGCTGCTGTGGTGGTGTTGAGTATCTCTGTCTCCTATCAGTGCTGCTGTGGTGGTGTTGAGTATCTCTGTCTCCTATCAGTGCTGCTGTGGTGGTGTTGAGTATCTCTGTCTCCTATCAGTGCTGCTGTGGTGGTGTTGAGTATCTCTGTCTCCTATCAGTGCTGCTGTGGTGGTGTTGAGTATCTCTGTCTCCTATCAGTGCTGCTGTGGTGGTGTTGAGTATCTCTGTCTCCTATGTGCTGCTGTGGTGGTGTTGAGTATCTGAACTGTCTCCTATCAGTGCTGCTGTGGTGGTCATAAGTCATCTCTGTCTCCTATCAGTGAACAGTCATAAGTCACTAATACCATCATAGAACAGTCATAACTCAGGTGAAGGTCACGTGACATCAGGTTAGAACTGTCATAACTCACTAATACCTGTCATAGAATAGTCATACGTCACTAATACCTGTCATAGAACAGTCATAAGTCGCTAATACCTGTCATAGAACAGTCATAAGTCACTAATACCTGTCATAGAACAGTCATAACTCACTAATACCTGTCATAGAACTGTCATAACTCACTAATACCTGTCATAGAATAGTCATACGTCACTAATACCTGTCATAGAACAGTCATAACTCACTAATACCTGTCATAGAACTGTCATAACTCACTAATACCTGTCATAGAATAGTCATACGTCACTAATACCTGTCATAGAACAGTCATAAGTCACTAATACAGGTCATAGAACAGTCATAAGTTGCTAATACCTGTCATAGAACTGTCATAACTCACTAATACCTGTCATAGAATAGTCATACGTCACTAATACCTGTCATAGAACAGTCATAAGTCACTAATACAGGTCATAGAACAGTCATAAGTCGCTAATACCTGTCATAGAACAGTCATAAGTCACTAATACCTATCATAGGACAGTCATAAGTCACTAATACCTGTCATAGAACAGTCATAAGTCACTAAAACCTGTCATAGAACAGTCATAAGTCACTAATACCTGTCTTAGAACAGTCATAAAACACTAATACCTGTCATAGAACAGTCATAAGTCACTAAAACCTGTCATAGAACAGTCATAAGTCACTAAAACCTGTCTTAGAACAGTCATAAAACACTAATACCTGTCTTAGAACAGTCATAAAACACTAATACCTGTCATAGAACAGTCATAAGACACTAAAACCTGTCATAGAACAGTCATAAGTCACTAATACCTGTCTTAGAACAGTCATAAAACACTAATACCTGTCATAGAACAGTCATAAGACACTAACACCTGTCATAGAACAGTCATAAGTCACTAATACCTGTCATAGAACAGTCATAACTCACTAATACCTGTCATAGAACAGTCATAACTCACTATTACCTGTCATAGAACAGTCTAAACTCACTAATGCCTATCATTGAACAGTTATAACTCACTAAGACTTGTCATAGAACCACCACAGATTCTATGACAAATGAACGATGACAAATGACCAAGGCATATGAGTTGATGTGTTCAGTTCGATTCGAGAGTCAAGGTTGGCTCATCCTGACAACTCACACTGAATTCTACCGCTGCTCTGTCATTGGCTACGGTCGTCGGTCCGAGACTGCCATCGGTGAAGTCGGTTTGTGGTAAACAAGGGTCACGAGAGGTCGTACGAACCAAAGTCATCAGTGGTCGAATCATCTGAAACCAATCAGAGTGTCAAAGCCCAACGAAGAATGTTTTAACCTTCTCCTACTCTGGCCCAACCCATCGGTTTCTGGACCAATCAGAGTGTCAAAGCCCAACAAAGAATGTTTTAACCTACTCCGACCACTCTGGCCCAACCCATCGGTTTCTGGACCAATCAGAGTGTCAAAGCCCAACAAAGAATGTTTTAACCTTCTCCTACTCTGGCCCAACCCATCGGTTTCTGGACCAATCAGAGTGTCAAAGCCCAGCGAAGAATGTTTTAACCTTCTCCGTCCACTCTGGCCCAACCCATCGGTTTCTGGACCAATCAGAGTGTCAAAGCCCAACGAAGAATGTTCTATCCTTCTCCGTCCACTCTGGTTCCAACCCATCGGTTTCTGGACCAATCAGACTGTCAAAGCCCAACGAAGAATGTTCTAACCTTCTCCGTCCACTCTGGCCCAACCCATCGGTTTCTGGACCAATCAGAGTGTCAAAGCCCAACAAAGAATGTTTTAACCTTCTCCTACTCTGGCCCAACCCATCGGTTTCTGGACCAATCAGAGTGTCAAAGCCCAACGAAGAATGTTCTATCCTTCTCCGTCCACTCTGGCCCAACCCATCGGTTTCTGGACCAATCAGAGTGTCAAAGCCCAACGAAGAATGTTCTATCCTTCTCCGTCCATTCTGGCCCAACCCATCGGTTTCTGGACCAATCAGAGTGTCAAAGCCCAACGAAGAATGTTCTATCCTTCTCCGTCCATTCTGGCCCAACCCATCGGTTTCTGGACCAATCAGACGGGCCCGGATGTGTTGGCGTTCGGTGAAGGGCGCCCAGATCCAGACTCAGAAACTAACAGCTGTACGTGTGACGTAGCGTTTTGCGTGATTCGAGGAGCCTGGGTTCACAGGGGCAAAGATTGTCCTGCATGGCAACAGGAAACACAACAGGAAACAGGCACTTGAAACCGATTCACAACATCCTGCCAACAACGCTACACAGTGACATGAGATCGGTGTCACATCTCTAAATGTCCCAAAAACACAATGGATTAAACCATCCATCGTTATAGGACATTACCATGTTATGTTCGTCATGGGAAGTCTAAGAGTAACCTAGATAATATTTAGATACCCAGGAGAAGGGTATAATGAACATATAAGAAAAACAACTATTTCCTGTTTCTGGGTGGAGACTTGTGGACAAAAAGGTCCCGGAGGTCATGCCAAGTTTAAGTGGATCTCTGGGTGACGGCATCCTGTGTCTCTAATTACAGAGATGTGAACGGACAGGAGGAAAAAAGAGAGATGGGATCAGGGTATTAAAATATATAAACAATACCTCTTCGTTCTGTCTGGGATAAGTGTAGGAGCCGAGGTCCCGGAGAACTTCTAGCTCAAGTAGTAATTGGTCCAACAGGGAGCACGTCTTGAGTGCTCTAAGGTTCTCCTCTTCTCTTCTCTTCTCTTCTCTTCTCTTCTCTTCCTCTCCTCTCCTCTCCTCTCCTCTCCTCTCCTCTCCTCTCCTCTCCTCTCCTCTCCTCTCCCTCTCCCTCGCTCTGCCCTCCTCTCTCCTCTCCCAAAGGAGAAGCTCAAATCGTGATAACGATACTCCTCATTTAGCTTCTTTCTGCTCAGGTTTATATATTATATATCAGAATATTAGTAAAGGTGAGAGACATGTTTCACCTCTCTCTTCTCTTCCTCTTCCTCTCCCTCCTCTCCTCTCCTCTCCTCTCCTCTCCTCTCCCTCTCCTCTCCCTCTCCTCTCCTCTCCTCTCCTCTCCTCTCCCTCCTCTCTCTCTCCCTCCTCTCCTCCTCCTCTCCTCTCCTCTCCTCTCCCTCTCCTCTCTTCTCCTCTCTTCTCCTCTCCTCTCCTCTCCCTCTCCTCTCCTCTCTTCTCCTCTCCTCTCTTCTCTTCTCCTCTCCCTCTCCTCTGCCCTGCTCTGCCCTCCCCTCTCCTCTCCTCTCCTCTCTTCTCTTCTCCTCTCCTCTCTTCTCCTCTCCTCTCTTCTCCTCTCCTCTCCTCTCCTCTGCCCTGCTCTGCCCTCCCCTCTCCTCTCCCAAAAGAGAAACTCAAACCGTGACAACGATACTCCTCATTTAGCTTCTTTCTGCTCAGGTTTATATATTATATATCAGAATTTTAGTGAAGGTGAGAGACATGTTTCATCTCCAGAAAGAAGCCCACAGCCGGGTCTGAAACTAGCCCTCCATCTGGCTTCATTTGCATTAGTGCAAAATGCCAATTCGATGAATATTAATAGTTTTAAACGGCAACATACTAATTAAATTTGAAGTGCCACTTGGGGAGGATAAGGGGTAGGGTGGTTATCTGGTGGCCGGTGGAGAAGGGGGCCTGGTGAATGCAGAAATAGACCCAGGGTTTGCGTCCCAAATGTCATGGGGGTTCTGGTCAAACGTTGTTCAGGATCTAGAGCGTAGGGAAGCATTTGGGATGCAGCCCTGAATCTGCTTTCTATAAGACACCTTTAGCATGGTGTGGGTGGCTACACACCTCAGACAGACAGGAGAGGGAACTAAAGTGGTTTGTCTCTCTCTCTCTCTCTCTCTCTCTCTCTCTCTCTGTCTCTCTCTCTCTCTCTCTCTCTCTCTCTCTCTCTCTCTCTCTCTCTCTCTCTCTCTCTCTCTCTCTTTCTGTCTCTTCTCTCTCTCTCTCTCTCTCTCTCTCTCTCTCTCCTCTCTGCCCCTCTCTCTCTCTCTCTGTCTCTCTCCCCCTCTCTCTCTCCCTCAACAGTATCTTTAGTTGCAGTGTTGTTGATCGGTAGTGTAAAGATGACTCTCAGGTTTGAGTGTTATTAAGGATGATCAATGGGCAGGTTTATCATCTCTTCATGTCTTCAGTCCTGTGTCTGTGTGTGTCTGTGTGTGTGTGTATGTGTCTCTGTCCCTGTCTGTGTCTGTGTCTGTGTCTGTGTCTGTGTCTCTGTGTCTCTGTCTGTCACATCTCTCTGTTGTGTAATGTAATAAATACATTTCATTCCCTCTCATTGTTCAAATCAAGACACATTTCTTCACGTGATTCTCCCCTCTCTGTCTGTGTGTGTCTCTCTGTCTGTGTGTCTCTCTGTGTGTGTCTGTGTATGTGTGTCTCTGTCTCTCTCTCTCCCTGTCTCTCTCTGTCTCTGTGTCTCTCTCTCTATGTGTGTCCCTCTGTGTGTCTCTGTGTGTGTGTGTGTGTGTGTCTGTGTGTGTGTCATGTGTATGTGTATGTTGTGTGTTGCAGTGTTGTGTGATTGGTAGTGTAATGTGTGTGTGTCAAATGTGTGTGTGTGTCCAGGAGACAAAACAGCAGTTCAGTAGGGAGGTGTGCATGTGTGAAGTCAAGTGAACGTACACTGGGACGATAATACCATCTCAAAGAAAGTGAGTGGTTCTGTATGTGAGAACACGTTGCAAAATCCATTCAAGTCCTGTTCGTGTGTGGAACAGTGTGTGTGTGTGTGTGTGTGTGTATGTGTATGTGTATGTGTATGTGTGTGTGTGTGTGTGTGTGTGTGTGTGTGTGTATGCGTGTGTGTGTGCGTGTGTGTGTGTGTGTGTGTGCGTGTGTGTGTGTGTGTGTGTGTGTGTGTGTGTGTGTGTATGCGTGTGTGTGTATGCGTGTGTGTGTGTGTGTGTGTGTGTGTGTGTGTGTGTGTGTGTGTGTGTGTGTGCGTGCGTGCGTGTGTGTGTGTGTGTGTGTGTGTGTAGCATGATCACACACTGTGTCAAGCTCAAATTATGTCTGTCCAGGAGACAAAACAACAGTTCAGTAGGGAGGAAGGCGTGTTTGTCAAGGGAACTACACCGGGACGATAATACCATCTCAAAGAAAGACAGAGAGGTTCTCCGTGAGAACACGTTGCAAAATCCATTCAAGTCCTGTTGCAACGGAACAGCGGTGTGTGTGTGTGTGTGTGTGTGTGTGTGTGTGTGTGTGTGTTTGTGCGTGCGTGTGCGTGTGTGTGCGTGTATGTGTGAATGTGTGTGTGTGTGTGTGTGTGTGTGTGTGTGTGTGTATGTGTGTGTGTGTGTGTGTGTGTGTGTGTGTGTGTGTGTGTGTGTGTTCTTGTCATTCTACAATATTGTATTCTTCTTATAGGACTTCCCCCTAGTGGGGTGTCTGAAGTCTTGTTCCTCTTGTCTCAGTACCCTCCCTCGGTCGTCTCTAGTGGTGGATAAAAGGCCCCCTTAGGGGACAGTAGAGACTATAGCTACAAATGTTACATGACTGTTTCCAGCCCTCTCCTCGGGGCATGAAAACTACCGAGGCAGGACTCTGTTAAAGCTACATGCTACGGGGGGGGGGGGGACACACACACAACAAAACAATAATTTTAAATCAAATAACCATTTGAACTGTAACAGCTTCCTTTTTAAAGTGATTTAATAAATGAGACACTTTCGTAGCTCCCGACTTGTTAAATGTTTAATATCTTTTAGTACCCTCCTCCTTTCATTCTTTATGTCCTCATCCCAAATGACACCGTTTACCTAAAATAGTGCACTAAATCGGGGATAGGGAACCAATCAGGACTTATACAATGTCACCCTCCTCGTGTGATAACTAATAAAAGTGATTTAGATTAAACCCCATGGGGGGGGGGGGACTTTAGCTAATTCCTCAAAGAGGTTCCCACGACGACGTGTCCTTAGCAACCCATCTTTCTTTGTTGACAGATTCTTTTCGGGACAGGAAGCAGCAGCCCTTGGATGTCTGTTGGTTCCTCGGCCGTCTTTGAAGATAAGAATTTGTTCTTAACTGACTTGCCTGGTTAAATCAAGGTCAAATAAAATTAACAAAATAAACAGAGTGCACTACTTTAGACCAGAGCCCATAGAGCACACTATCCCCTATATAGTGCACTGCTTTAGACCAGAGCCCATAGAGCACCCTATCCCCTATATAGTGCACTGCTTTAGACCAGAGCCCATAGAGCACCCTATCCCCTATATAGTGCACTGCTTTAGACCAGAGCCCATAGAGCACCCTATCCCCTATATAGTGCACTGCTTTAGACCAGAGCCCATAGAGCACCCTATCCCCTATATAGTGCACTGCTTTAGACCAGAGCCCATAGAGCACCCTATCCCCTATTTAGTGCACTTTAGACCAGAGCCCTATGAGGGTCTATCCCCTAAAGTAGTGCACTATGTTTATTTTTAGCCCATAGAGCACCCTATCCAGTGTAATGTGTTGCTTTAGACCAGAGGTCAGAGCACCCTATAGTGTATAGGTGTTGCTTTAGACCAGGGTCAGTCATAGTATGTGATAGGTGTTGTTTTACCAGGGTCAGTCATAGTAGTATGATAGGTGTACTGCTTTAGACCAGGGTCAGTCATAGTAGTGTGATAGGTGTTGTTTTTACAGGGTCAGTCATAGTAGTATGATAGGTGTTGTTTTACATGGTCAGTCATAGTAGTATGATAGGTGTTGTTGTACAGGGTCAGTCATAGTAGTGTGATAGGTGTTGTTTTACAGGGTCAGTCATAGTAGTATGATAGGTGTTGTTTTACAGGGTCAGTCATAGTAGTATGATAGGTGTTGTTTTACATGGTCAGTCATAGTAGTATGATAGGTGTTGTTGTACAGGGTCAGTCATAGTAGTGTGATAGGTGTTGTTTTACAGGGTCAGTCATAGTAGTATGATAGGTGTTGTTTTACAGGGTCAGTCATAGTAGTATGATAGGTGTTGTTTTACATGGTCAGTCATAGTAGTATGATAGGTGTTGTTTTACAGGGTCAGTCATAGTAGTATGATAGGTGTTGTTTTACAGGGTCAGTCATAGTAGTATGATAGGTGTTGTTTTACATGGTCAGTCATAGTAGTATGATAGGTGTTGTTTTTACATGGTCAGTCATAGTAGTAAGATAGGTGTTGTTTTACATGGTCAGTCATAGTAGTATGATAGGTGTTGTTTTACAGGGTCAGTCATAGTAGTATGATAGGTGTTGTTTTACAGGGTCAGTCATAGTAGTATGATAGGTGTTGTTTTACAGGGTCAGTCATAGTAGTATGATAGGTGTTGTTTTACAGGGTCAGTCATAGTAGTAAGATAGGTGTTGTTTTACATGGTCAGTCATAGTAGTATGATAGGTGATGTTTTACAGTGTCAGTCATAGTAGTGTGATAGGTGTTGTTTTACATGGTCAGTCATAGTAGTACGATAGGTGTTGTTTTACATGGTCAGTCATAGTAGTATGATAGGTGTTGTTTTTACAGGGTCAGTCATAGTAGTGTGATAGGTGTTGTTTTACAGGGTCAGTCATAGTAGTATGATAGGTGTTGTTTTACAGGGTCAGTCATAGTAGTATGATAGGTGTTGTTTTCCATGGTCAGTCATAGTAGTATGATAATCTTGTTAATCTGTAGAGGGTCAGTCCTCTAGTATGATCTCTGTTTTATTATCTGGGTCAGTCATAGTAGTATCCTCTCCTCTCTGTTTCTGTAATCTGTAGAGACCTCTCCTCTAGTATGATCTCCTCTGTTCTCCCTCTACTGGGTCCTAGTAGTATCTCCTCTCCTCTCCTCTGTCTTCTCCATGGTCTCTCCTCTCCCTCTCCTCTCCTCTCCTCTCTGTTTCTGTAATCTGTAGGACCTCTCCTCTCCTCTCTGTTTCTGTAATCTGTAGAGACCTCTCCTCTCCCTCTCCTCTCTGTTTCTGTAATCTGTAGAGGTCTCTCTGTTTCTGTAATCTGTAGAGACCTCTCCTCTCTCTCCTCTCCTCTCCTCTCCTCTCCTCTCCTCTCTCTCCTCTCCTCTCCTCTCCTCTCCTCTCTGTTTCTGTAATCTGTAGAGACCTCTCCTCTCCTCTCCTCTCCTCTCTGTTTCTGTAATCTGTAGAGACCTCTCCTCTCCTCTCCTCTCTGTTTCTGTAATCTGTAGAGACCTCTCCACTCCTCTCCTCTCTGTTTCTGTAATCTGTAGAGACCTCTCCTCTCCTCTCCTCTCCTCTCTGTTTCTGTAATCAGAAGAGACCTCAGTCTCTCTGTTTCTGTAATCTGTAGAGACCTCTCCTCTCCTCTCCTCTCTGTTTCTGTAATCTGTAGAGACTCTCCTCTCCTCTCTGTTGCTGTAATCTGTAGAGACCTCTCCTCTCCTCTCTGTTTCTGTAATCTGTAGAGACCTCTCCTCTCCTCTCTGTTTCTGTAATCTGAAGAGACATCTCCTCTACTCTCCTCTCTGTTTCTGTAATCTGTAGAGACCTCTCCTCTCCTCTCTGTTTCTGTAATCTGTAGAGACCTCTCCTCTCCTCTCTGTTTCTGTAATCTGAAGAGACCTCTCCTCTCCTCTCCTCTCTGTTTCTGTAATCTGAAGAGACCTCTCCCTCCCTCTCCTCTCCTCTCCTCTCCTCAGTCTCCTCTCCTCTCCTCTCCTCTCCTCTCCTCTCCTCTAATCTCCTCCTCTCCTCTCCTCTCCTCTCCTCTCCTCTCTGTTTCTGTAATCTGTAGAGACTTCTTCTCCTCTCCTCTCCTCTTTGTTTCTGTAATCTGAAGAGACCTCTCCTCTCCTCTCTGTTTCTGTAATCTGAAGAGACCTCTCCTCTCCTCTTTGTTTCTGTAATCTGAAGAGACCTCTCCTCTCCTCTCTGATTCTGTAATCTGTAGAGACCTCTCCTCTCTGTTTCTGTAATCTGTAGAGACCTCTCCTCTCCTCTCTGTTTCTGTAATCTGAAGAGACCTCTCCGCTCCTCTCTGATTCTGTAATCTGAAGAGACCTCTCCTCTCCTCTCTGATTCTGTAATCTGAAGAGACCTCTCCTCTGCTCTCTGTTTCTGTAATCTGTAGAGACCTCTCCTCTCCTCTCCTCTCCTCTCCTCTCCTCTCCTCCTCTCCTCTCCTCTCCTCTCCTCTCCTCTCCTCTCCTCTCCTCTCCTCTCCTCTCCTCTCCTCTCCTCTCTGTTTCTGTAATCTGTAGAGACCTCTCCTCTCCTCTCTGTTTCTGTAATCTGTAGAGACCTCTCCTCTCCTCTCTGTTTCTGTAATCTGAAGAGACATCTCCTCTACTCTCCTCTCTGTTTCTGTAATCTGTAGAGACCTCTCCTCTCCTCTCTGTTTCTGTAATCTGTAGAGACCTCTCCTCTCCTCTCTGTTTCTGTAATCTGAAGAGACCTCTCCTCTCCTCTCCTCTCTGTTTCTGTAATCTGAAGAGACCTCTCCCTCTCCTCTCCTCTCTGTTTCTGTAATCTGTAGAGACCTCTCCTCTCCTCTCTGTTTCTGTAATCTGAAGAGACCTCTCCTCTCCTCTCTGTTTCTGTAATCTGAAGAGACCTCTCCTCTCCTCTCTGTTTCTGTAATCTGTAGAGACCTCTCCTCTCCTCTGCTCTCTGTTTCTGTAATCTGTAGAGACCTCTCCTCTCCTCTCTGTTTCTGTAATCTGAAGAGACCTCTCCTCTCCTCTCTGTTTCTGTAATCTGAAGAGACCTCTCCTCTCCTCTCTGTTTCTGTAATCTGAAGAGACCTCTCCTCTCCTCTCCTCTCTGTTTCTATAATCTGAAGAGACCTCTCCTCTCCTCTCTCTCTGTTTCTGTAATCTCTCCTCTCCTCTCCTCTCCTCTCCTCTCCTCTCCTCTCCTCTCCTCTCCTCTCCTCTCTGTTTCTGTAATCTCTCTCCTCTCCTCTCCTCTCCTCTCTGTTTCTGTAATCTGTAGAGACCTCTCCTCTCCCTCTCTGTTTCTGTAATCTGTAGAGACCTCTCCTCTCCTCTCCCTCTGTTTCTGTAATCTGTAGAGACCTCTCCTCTCCTCTCTGTTTCTGTAATCTGAAGAGACCTCTCCTCTCTGTTTCTGTAATCTGAAGAGACCTCTCCTCAGACCTCTCCTCTCCTCCTGTTTCTGTAATCCTCTGTTGCTGTAATCTGTAGAGACCTCTCCTCTCTGTTTCTGTAATCTGTAGAGACCTCTCCTCTCCTCTCTGTTTCTGTAATCTGAAGAGACATCTCTCCTCTCCTCTCTGTTTCTGTAATCTGTAGAGACCTCTCCTCTCCTCTCTGTTTCTGTAATCTGTAGAGACCTCTCCTCTCCTCTCTGTTTCTGTAATCTGAAGAGACCTCTCCTCTCTCTCCTCTGTTTCTGTAATCTGAAGAGACCTCTCCTCTCCTCTCCTCTCCTCTCCTCTCCTCTCCCTCTCCTCTCCTCTCCTCTCCTCTCCTCTCCCTCCTCCTCTCCTCTGTTTCTCTGTTTCTGTAATCTGTAGAGACTTCTCCTCTCCTCTCCTCTCTGTTTCTGTAATCTGTAGAGACCTCTCCTCTCCTCTCTGTTTCTGTAATCTGAAGAGACCTCTCCTCTCCTCTCTGTTTCTGTAATCTGAAGAGACCTCTCCTCTCCTCTCTGTTTCTGTAATCTGTAGAGACCTCCTCTCCTCTCCTCTCTGTTTCTGTAATCTGAAGAGACCTCTCCTCTCCTCTCTGTTTCTCTGTTTCTGTAATCTGTAGAGACCTCTCCTCTCCTCTCTGTTTCTGTAATCTGAAGAGACCTCTCCTCTCCTCTCTGTTTCTGTAATCTGTAGAGATCTCTCCTCTCCTCTCCTCTCCTCTCCTCTCCTCTCCTCTCCTCTCTGTTTCTGTAATCTGTAGAGACCTCTCCTCTCCTCTCTGTTTCTGTAATCTGTAGAGACCTCTCCTCTCCTCTCTGTTTCTGTAATCTGAAGAGACATCTCCTCTACTCTCCTCTCTGTTTCTGTAATCTGTAGAGACCTCTCCTCTCCTCTCTGTTTCTGTAATCTGTAGAGACCTCTCCTCTCCTCTCTGTTTCTGTAATCTGAAGAGACCTCTCCCTCTCCTCTCTGTTTCTGTAATCTGAAGAGACCTCCTCTCCTCTCTGTTTCTGTTTCTGTAATCTGTAGAGACCCTCCTCTCCTCTCCTCTCTGTTTCTGTAATCTGAAGAGACCTCCTCTCCTCTCCTCTCTGTTTCTGTAATCTGAAGAGACCTCTCCTCTCCTCTCCCTCTCCTCTCCTCTCCTCTCCTCTCCTCTCCTCTCCTCTCCTCTCCTCTCCTCTCCTCTCCTCTCCTCTCCTCTCCTCTCCTCTCCTCTCCTCTCCTCTCTGTTTCTGTAATCTGTAGAGACCTCTCCCTCTCCTCTCTTCTCTGTTTCTGTAATCTGTAGAGACCTCTCCTCTCCTCTCTGTTTCTGTAATCTGAAGAGACCTCTCCTCTCCTCTCTGTTTCTGTAATCTGTAGAGACCTCTCCTCTCTGTTTCTGTAATCTTCCTCTCCTCTCTGAAGAGACCTCTCCTCTCCTCTCCTCTCCTCTCCTCTCCTCTCCTCTCCTCTCCTCTCCTCTCCTCTCCTCTCCTCTCCTCTCCTCTCCTCTCCTCTCCTCTCCTCTCTGTTTCTGTAATCTGTAGAGACCTCTCCTCTCCTCTCTTCTCTGTTTCTGTAATCTGTCTCTCCTCTCCTCTCTGTTTCTGTAATCTGAAGAGACCTCTCCTCTCCTCTCTGTTTCTGTAATCTGTAGAGACCTCTCCTCTCCTCTCTGTTTCTGTAATCTGAAGAGACCTCTCCTCTCCTCTCTGTTTCTGTAATCTGTAGAGACCTCTCCTCTCCTCTCCTCTCCTCTCCTCTCCTCTCCCTCTCTGTTTCTGTAATCTGTAGAGACCTCTCCTCTCCTCTCTGTTTCTGTAATCTGTAGAGACCTCTCCTCTCCTCTCTGTTTCTCTCTGTTTCTGTAATCTGAAGAGACATCTCCTCTACTCTCCTCTCTGTTTCTGTAATCTGTAGAGACCTCTCCTCTCCTCTCTGTTTCTGTAACCTCTCCTCTCCTCTCTGTTTCTGTGAAGAGACTCTCTCCTCTCCTCTCTGTTTCTGTAATCTGAAGAGACCTCTCCTCTCCTCTCCTCTCCTCTCCTCTCCTCTCCTCTCCTCTCCTCTCCTCTCCTCTCTGTTTCTGTAATCTGTAGAGACCTCTCCTCTCCTCTCCTCTCTGTTTCTGTAATCTGAAGAGACCTCTCCTCTCCTCTCCTCTCTGTTTCTGTAATCTCCCTCTCCTCTCCCTCTCTCCTCTCCTCTCTCCTCTCCTCTCCTCTCCTCTCCTCTCCTCTCCTCTCCTCTCCTCTCCTCTCCTCTCCTCTCCTCTCCTCTCTGTTTCTGTAATCTGTAGAGACCTCTCCTCTCCTCTCTGTTTCTGTAATCTGTAGAGACCTCTCCTCTCCTCTCTGTTTCTGTAATCTGAAGAGACCTCTCCTCTCCTCTCTGTTTCTGTAATCTGAAGAGACCTCTCCTCTCCTCTCTGTTTCTGTAATCTGAAGAGACATCTCCCTCCTCTCCTCTCTGTTTCTGTAATCTGTAGAGACCTCTCCTCTCCTCTCTGTTTCTGTTATCTGAAGAGACTTCTCCTCTCCTCTCTGATTCTGCAATCTGTAAAGAGACCTCTCCTCTCCTCTCTGTTTCTGTAATCTGAAGAGACCTCTCCTCTCCTCTCTGTTTCTGTAATCTGTAGAGACCTCTCCTCTCCTCTCCTCTCCTTTCCTCTCCTCTCCTCTCCTCTCCTCTCCTCTCCTCTCCTCTCCTCCTCTCCTCTCCTCTCCTCTCCTCTCTGTTTCTGTAATCTGTAGAGACCTCTCTCTCTGTTTCTCTGTAGAGACCTCTGATTCTGTAATCTGAAGAGACCTCTCCTCTCCTCTCTGATTCTGTAATCTGAAGAGACCTCAATCCTCTCCTCTCTGTTTCTGTAATCTGAGGAGAGACCTCTCCTCTCCTCTCTGTTTCTGTAATCTGAAGAAGACCTCTCCTCTCCCATCTGTTTCTATAATCTGAAGAGACCTCTCCTCTCCTCTCTGTTTCTGTAATCTGTAGAGACCTCTCCTCTCCTCTCCTCTCCTCTCTGTTTCTGTAATCTGTAGAGACCTCTCCTCTCCTCTCTGTTTCTGTAATCTGTAGAGACCTCTCCGCTCCACTCTGTTTCTGTAATCTGAAGAGACCTCTCCTCTCCTCTCTGATTCTGTAATCTGAAGAGACCTCTCCTCTCCTCTCTGTTTCTGTAATCTGAAGAGATCTCTCCTCTAATCTCTGTTTCTGTAATCTGTAGAGACCTCTCCTCTCCTCTCTGTTTCTGTAATCTGAAGAGATCTCTCCTCTCCTCTCTGTTTCTGTAATCTGAAGAGATCTCTCCTCTCCTCTCTGTTTCTGTAATCTGAAGAGACCTCTCCTCTCTGTTTCTGTAATCTGAAGAGATCTCTTCTCTAATCTCTGTTTCTATATCTGAAGAGACCTCTCCTCTCCTCTCCTCTCCTCTCCTCTCCTCTCCTCTCCTCTCCTCTCCTCTCCTCTCCTCTCCTCTCCCTCCCTCCCTCTCCCTCCTCTCCTCTCCTCTCCTCCTCTCCCTCTCCCTCTCCTCTCCTCTCCTCTCCTCTCTTCTCCTCTCCTCTCCTCTCCTCTCTGTTTCTATAATCTGAAGAAACCTCTCCCATCTGCGGTGTTCTACGTCTACTTCGGTGTGTCTGTGTGTGTGAGGTGTTCTACGCCTACTTCGGTGTGTGTGTGTGTGTGTGTGTGTGAGGTGTGTGTGTGTGAGGTGAAGACGTCTACTTCGGTGTGTGTGTTTGTGTGTGTGTGTGTGTGTGTGTGGTGTTCTACGTCTACTTCGGTGTGTGTGTGTGTGTGTGTGTGTGTGTGTGTGTGTGTGTGTGTGTGTGTGTGTGTGTGTGTGTGTGTGTGTGTGTGTGTGTGTGTGTGTGTGTGTGTGTGTGTGTGTGTGTGTGTGTGTGTGTGTGTGTGTGTGTGTGTGTGTGTATGTGTGTGTGTGTGTGTGTGTTGTACAGTGACGTTGACCATAAATCTGTATTGTTCTAGTATTCATTACAACCTTCCACCATGTTCCTAGTGGTCTGTCCTTGTGGGAAAAGCTAATGCTGTTCAGAGAGGCAGGCAGACCAGGCCGCGGTGTTAACCACTCATACAGAGTGGGAACGCTCCGTTGTTAAAATAATAATGACAGCTAGGCTGTAAATGGTGATGCACTTCAAGTTGAGGTCGGCTCGGCAGGGAGATGTAGAGGAGGAGAGAAGAGGAGGAGGAGGAGGAGACAGGAAGAAGAGGAGGAGGAGGAAGAGGAGGAGGATACAGGAAGAAGAGGGAAGAGGAGGAGACAGGGAAGAGGAAGAGGAGGAGGTGGAGGAGGAGGAGGAGGATAGGAGGAGGAGGAGACAGGAAGAAGAGGAGGTGGAGGAGAGGAGGAGGAGGAGGAGGAGGAGGAGGAGGAGACAGGAAGAAGAGGAGTTGGAGGAGGAGGAGGAGGAGGAGACAGGAAGAAGAGGAGTTGGAGGAGGAGGAGGAGGAGACAGGAAAAAGAGGAGGTGGAGGAGAGAGCAGGAGGAGGAGGAGACAGGAAGAAGAGGAGAAGGAGGAGGAGACAGGAAGAAGAGGAGGTGGAGGAGGAGGAGGAGGAGTCAGGAAGAAGGTAAGGTGGAGGAGAGAGGAGGAGGAGGAGGAGTCAGGAAGAAGAGGAGAAAGGAGGAGGAGTCAGGAAGAAGAGGAGGAGAAGGAGACAGGAAGAAGAGGAAGAGGAGTATGTGGAGGAGGAGGAGAGAGGAGGAGGAGACAGGAAGAAGAGTAGGTGGAGGAGAGAGAAGGAGGAGGAGGAGGAGGAGACAGGAAGAAGAGGAGGAGGTGGAAGAGGAGGAGAGAGGAGGAGACAGGAAGAAAGGAGGTGGAGGAGAGAGGAGGAGGAGGAGAAGGGGAGGAGTAGGAGGACGAGGAGGGGGCAAAGAGAAAGAGGGAGATGGAAAAAAAAAATTTGGTTCCTTATAGAATCCAAAAAGGCTTCATATGGAACCCCTAAAGGTTCTATAAAGAACCCTCTTATAGGGTTCTTTCATAAGAACCTTAGAGGTTCTTCTTCACGGAACCAAAATGGTTCCATATAGAACCCTGCATGGTGCCATTTCTGAATTATGGCTGTAATACTTTGAGCTAAGTATATAATAAACTGGGTCCTTCGAACCCTGAATGCTGATTGGCTGAAAGCCGTGGAATAACAGACCGTATACCACGGTTATGAC
Source organism: Oncorhynchus masou masou (assembly GCF_036934945.1). NCBI lineage: Eukaryota > Metazoa > Chordata > Actinopteri > Salmoniformes > Salmonidae > Oncorhynchus > Oncorhynchus masou. The sequence continues at coordinate 133,133 of NW_027000513.1, forward strand.
AAAACATGTATTCTTTACTGCTCTAGTTACCTTGGCAACCAGTTTCTAATAGCAATAAGGCACCTCGGGGGTTTGTGGTATATTGGCCACACCCCCTTGGATCTTATTGCTTAAAATAAACAATAACATAATGGATAAAATAATATCATTTGTCATTAAATGCAAATATGGAAATATGCACTGCTGGCATTTGTTTGCTTGAATGATGACCAACATCAACTCTGGTTGTTTACAATACAACACAACACAACCCAATACAATACAATACAATACAATACAACCCAATACAATACAATACAACAAAAAACAACACAACACAATACAACATAATATAACACAACACAACACAACACAATACAACACAACCCAATACAATACAATACAACACAACACAACACAATACAATACAATACAACACAACACAACACAATACAATACAACACAACACAATACAACACAACCCAATACAACACAATACAATACAATACAACACAACACAATACAATACAACACAACACAACCCAATACAATACAATACAATACAATACAACACAACACAACCCATTACAATACAATACAATACAACACAACACAACCCAATACAATACAATACAACACAATACAACACAATACAATACAATACAATACAACACAACACAACCCAACACAATACAATACAACACAATTCAACACAACACAACACAACCCAATACAATACAATACAATACAACACAACACAACACAACCCATTACAATACAATACAATACAACACAACACAACACAACACAACCCAATACAATACAATACAACACAATACAATACAATACAACACAATACAACACAACACAACACAACCCAATACAATACAATACAATACAATACAATACAATACAATACAATACAATACAATACAATACAATACAACACAACACAACACAACCCATTACAATACAATACAATACAACACAACACAACACAACACAACCCAATACAATACAATACAATACAATACAATACAATACAATACAACACAACACAACACAATACAATACAATACAATGCAATACAATACAATACAACACACTACAATACAATGTACTCTGTCCATTAGTTACAGTGAACAACTGTTCTCTGCTTCGTTCTCAACCCCTCCCTCCAAACAGCAGACCTCACACATACAGCCGAGACGAGCACATTTTCAAGCTGCAGTGCAGAGTTCCTGGATAGACAGCTTGTTGTGGGGTTAAGGGCCTTGCTCAAGGGCCCAACGGAAGGGGAATATTTTGAGGATGTGAACCCAGGTGCCCTCCAGTTATCAGATTAATTCCGCCCATTTGTTTCCCAGCATCCGGCCCGTGATTCGAATCTGACCACAGGTCCAACTCCTTAGACTTCTGGGTACCAGCATCACAGGTCCAACTCCTTAGACTTCTGGGTACCTGCATCACAGGTCCAGCTCCTTAGACTGCTGGGTACCTGCATCACAGGTACAGCTCCTTAGACTTCTGGGTACCTGCATCACAGGTCCAACTCCTTAGACTTCTGGGTACCTGCATCACCGGTCCAACTCCTTAGACTGCTGGGTACCTGCATCACCGGTCCAACTCCTTAGACTTCTGGTACCTGCATCACCGGTCCAGCTCCTTAGACTGCTGGGTACCTGCATCACCGGTCCAACTCCTTAGACTTCTGGGTACCTGCATCACCAGTCCAACTCCTTAGACTGCTGGGTACCTGCATCACAGGTACAGCTCCTTAGACTTCTGGGTACCAGCATCACAGGTCCAACTCCTTAGACTGCTGGGTACCTGCATCACAGGTCCAGCTCCTTAGACTGCTGGGTACCTGCATCACAGGTCCAGCTCCTTAGACTTCTGGGTACCTGCATCACCGGTCCAGCTCCTTAGACTTCTGGGTACCTGCATCACCGGTCCAACTCCTTAGACTTCTGGGTACCTGCAACACCGGTCCAACTCCTTAGACTGCTGGGTACCTGCATCACAGGTCCAACTCCTTAGACTTCTGGGTACCTGCATCACAGGTCCAACTCCTTAGACTGCTGGGTACCTGCATCACAGGTCCAACTCCTTAGACTGCTAGGTACCTGCATCACAGGTCCAACTCCTTAGACTGCTGGGTACCTGCATCACAGGTACAGCTCCTTAGACTGCTGGGTACCAGCATCACAGGTACAGCTCCTTAGACTGCTGGGTACCTGCATCACAGGTCCAACTCCTTAGACTGCTGGGTACCTGCATCACAGGTACAGCTCCTTAGACTGCTGGGTACCAGCATCACAGGTCCAGCTCCTTAGACTGCTGGGTACCTGCATCACAGGTCCAACTCCTTAGACTGCTGGGTACCTGCATCACAGGTACAGCTCCTTAGACTGCTGGGTACCAGCATCACAGGTACAGCTCCTTAGACTGCTGGGTACCTGCATCACAGGTCCAACTCCTTAGACTGCTGGGTACCTGCATCACAGGTACAGCTCCTTAGACTGCTGGGTACCAGCATCACAGGTCCAGCTCCTTAGACTGCTGGGTACCTGCATCACCGGTCCAACTCCTTAGACTGCTGGGTACCTGCATCACAGGTCCAACTCCTTAGACTGCTGGGTACCTGCATCACAGGTCCAGCTCCTTAGACTGCTGGGTACCTGCATCACAGGTCCAGCTCCTTAGACTGCTGGGTACCTGCATCACAGGTCCAGCTCCTTAGACTGCTGGGTACCTGCATCACAGGTCCAGCTCCTTAGACTGCTGGGTACCTGCATCACAGGTCCAGCTCCTTAGACTGCTGGGTACCTGCATCACAGGTCCAGCTCCTTAGACTGCTGGGTACCAGGATCACAGGTCCAACTCCTTAGCCGGCTGGGTACCAGCATCACAGGTACAGCTCCTTAGACTGCTGGGTACCAGCATCACAGGTCCAGCTCCTTAGACTGCTGGGTACCTGCATCACAGGTCCAACTCCTTAGACTGCTGGGTACCTGCATCACAGGTACAGCTCCTTAGACTGCTGGGTACCAGCATCACAGGTACAGCTCCTTAGACTGCTGGGTACCTGCATCACAGGTCCAACTCCTTAGACTGCTGGGTACCTGCATCACAGGTACAGCTCCTTAGACTGCTGGGTACCAGCATCACAGGTCCAGCTCCTTAGACTGCTGGGTACCTGCATCACCGGTCCAACTCCTTAGACTGCTGGGTACCTGCATCACAGGTCCAACTCCTTAGACTGCTGGGTACCTGCATCACAGGTCCAGCTCCTTAGACTGCTGGGTACCTGCATCACAGGTCCAGCTCCTTAGACTGCTGGGTACCTGCATCACAGGTCCAGCTCCTTAGACTGCTGGGTACCTGCATCACAGGTCCAGCTCCTTAGACTGCTGGGTACCTGCATCACAGGTCCAGCTCCTTAGACTGCTGGGTACCTGCATCACAGGTCCAGCTCCTTAGACTGCTGGGTACCTGGATCACAGGTCCAACTCCTTAGCCGGCTGGGTACCAGCATCACAGGTACAGCTCCTTAGACTGCTGGGTACCTGCATCACAGGTCCAACTCCTTAGACTGCTGGGTACCTGCATCACAGGTACAGCTCCTTAGACTGCTGGGTACCAGCATCACAGGTCCAACTCCTTAGACTGCTGGGTACCTGCATCACAGGTCCAACTCCTTAGACTGCTGGGTACCTGCATCACAGGTCCAACTCCTTAGACTTCTGGGTACCTGCATCACAGGTCCAACTCCTTAGACTTCTGGGTACCTGCATCACAGGTCCAACTCCTTAGACTTCTGGGTACCTGCATCACAGGTCCAACTCCTTAGACTTCTGGGTACCTGCATCACCGGTCCAACTCCTTAGACTGCTGGGTACCTGCATCACAGGTCCAACTCCTTAGACTGCTGGGTACCTGCATCACAGGTACAGCCCCTTAGCCTTCTGGGTACCTGGATCACAGGTCCAACTCCTTAGACTTCTGGGTACCTGCATCACAGGTCCAACTCCTTAGACTGCTGGGTACCTGCATCACAGGTTGGGATCCTTAGACTGCTGGGTACCTGCATCACAGGTCCAGCTCCTTAGACTTCTGGGTACCTGCATCACAGGTCCAACTCCTTAGACTTCTGGGTACCTGCATCACAGGTCCAACTCCTTAGACTTCTGGGTACCTGCATCACAGGTCCAACTCCTTAGACTGCTGGGTACCTGCATCACAGGTCCAACTCCTTAGACTTCTGGGTACCTGCATCACAGGTCCAACTCCTTAGACTTCTGGGTACCTGCATCACAGGTCCAACTCCTTAGACTTCTGGGTACCTGCATCACAGGTCCAACTCCTTAGACTTCTGGGTACCTGCATCACAGGTCCAACTCCTTAGACTTCTGGGTACCTGCATCACAGGTCCAACTCCTTAGACTTCTGGGTACCTGCATCACAGGTCCAACTCCTTAGACTGCTGGGTACCTGCATCACAGGTACAGCTCCTTAGACTGCTGGGTACCTGCATCACAGGTCCAACTCCTTAGACTTCTGGGTACCAGCATCACAGGTCCAGCTCCTTAGACTTCTGGGTACCAGCATCACAGGTCCAACTCCTTAGACTTCTGGGTACCAGCATCACAGGTCCAACTCCTTAGACTTCTGGGTACCTGCATCACAGGTACAGCTCCTTAGACTGCTGGGTACCTGCATCACAGGTCCAACTCCTTAGACTGCTGGGTACCTGCATCACAGGTACAGCTCCTTAGACTGCTGGGTACCTGCATCACAGGTCCAGCTCATTAGACTTCTGGGTACCAGCATCACAGGTCCAGCTCATTAGACTTCTGGGTACCTGCATCACAGGTCCAACTCCTTAGACTGCTGGGTACCTGCATCACAGGTCCTACTCCTTAGACTTCTGGGTACCTGCATCACAGGTCCAACTCCTTAGACATCTGGGTACCTGCATCACCGGTCCAGCTCCTTAGACTTCTGGGTACCTGCATTACAGGTCCAACTCCTTAGACTGCTGGGTACCTGCATCACCGGTCCAACTCCTTAGACTGCTGGGTACCTGCATCACAGGTCCAACTCCTTAGACTTCTGGGTACCTGCATCACAGGTACAGCTCCTTAGACTTCTGGGTACCTGCATCACAGGTCCAACTCCTTAGACTGCTGGGTACCTGCATCACAGGTACAGCTCCTTAGACTGCTGGGTACCTGCATCACAGGTCCAACTCCTTAGACTGCTGGGTACCTGCATCACAGGTACAGCCCCTTAGACTTCTGGGTACCTGCATCACAGGTCCAACTCCTTAGACTTCTGGGTACCTGCATCACAGGTCCAACTCCTTAGACTGTTAGGTACCTGCATCACAGGTACAGCTCCTTAGACTGCTGGGTACCAGCATCACAGGTACAGCCCCTTAGACTGCTGGGTACCAGCATCACGGGTCCAACTCCTTAGACTGCTGGGTACCTGCATCACAGGTCCAACTCCTTAGACTGCTGGGTACCTGCATCACCGGTCCAACTCCTTAGACTGCTGGGTACCTGCATTACAGGTCCAACTCCTTAGACTGCTGGGTACCTGCATCACCGGTCCAACTCCTTAGACTGCTGGGTTTCTGCATCACAGGTCCTACTCCTTAGACTGCTGGGTACCAGCATCACAGGTCCAGCTCCTTAGACTTCTGGGTACCTGCATCACAGGTCCAACTCCTTAGACTGCTGGGTACCTGCATCACAGGTCCTACTCCTTAGACTTCTGGGTACCTGCATCACAGGTCCAACTCCTTAGACTTCTGGGTACCTGCATCACCGGTCCAGCTCCTTAGACTTCTGGGTACCTGCATTACAGGTCCAACTCCTTAGACTGCTGGGTACCTGCATCACCGGTCCAACTCCTTAGACTTCTGGGTACCTGCATCACAGGTCCAACTCCTTAGACTTCTGGGTACCTGCATCACAGGTACAGCCCCTTAGACTGCTGGGTACCAGCATCACAGGTCCAACTCCTTAGACTGCTGGGTACCTGCATCACAGGTCCAACTCCTTAGACTGCTGGGTACCTGCATCACAGGTACAGCTCCTTAGACTGCTGGGTACCAGCATCACAGGTACAGCCCCTTAGACTGCTGGGTACCTGCATCACCGGTCCAACTCCTTAGACTGCTGGGTACCTGCATCACAGGTACAGCTCCTTAGACTGCTGGGTACCTGCATCACGGGTCCAACTCCTTAGACTGCTGGGTACCTGCATCACAGGTCCAACTCCTTAGACTGCTGGGTACCTGCATCACAGGTACAGCTCCTTAGACTGCTGGGTACCAGCATCACAGGTACAGCCCCTTAGACTGCTGGGTACCTGCATCACAGGTCCAACTCCTTAGACTGCTGGGTACCTGCATCACCGGTCCAACTCCTTAGACTGCTGGGTACTTGCATCACCGGTCCAACTCCTTAGACTGCTGGGTACCTGCATCACCGGTCCAACTCCTTAGACTGCTGGGTACTTGCATCACCGGTCCAACTCCTTAGACTTCTGGGTACCTGCATCACAGGTCCAACTCCTTAGACTTCTGGGTACCTGCATCACAGGTACAGCTACTTAGACTGCTGGGTACTTGCATCACCGGTCCAACTCCTTAGACTTCTGGGTACCTGCATCACAGGTCCAACTCCTTAGACTTCTGGGTACCTGCATCACAGGTCCAACTCCTTAGACTGCTGGGTACCTGCATCACAGGTACAGCTCCTTAGACTGCTGGGTACCTGCATCACCGGTCCAACTCCTTAGACTGCTGGGTACCTGCATCACCGGTCCAACTCCTTAGACTGCTGGGTACCTGCATCACAGGTACAGCTCCTTAGACTGCTGGGTACCTGCATCACCGGTCCAACTCCTTAGACTGCTGGGTACCTGCATCACCGGTCCAACTCCTTAGACTGCTGGGTACCTGCATCACAGGTACAGCTCCTTAGACTGCTGGGTACCTGCATCACAGGTCCAACTCCTTAGACTGCTGGGTACCTGCATCACAGGTACAGCTCCTTAGACTTCTGGGTACCTGCATCACAGGTCCAACTCCTTAGACTGCTGGGTACCTGCATCACAGGTACAGCTCCTTAGACTGCTGGGTACCTGCATCACAGGTACAGCTCCTTAGACTGCTGGGTACCTGCATCACAGGTCCAACTCCTTAGACTGCTGGGTACCTGCATCACAGGTACAGCTCCTTAGACTGCTGGGTACCTGCATCACAGGTCCAACTTATATTTTATATAAAAACCAGCCATTTAGCTGTTGATTTCAGAGGTTGATGTGACTGGGTTAGTTGTTGTTAGCTGTTGATTTCCGAGGTTGTGGAGAGACAGAGGGAGAGGAGAGGAGTGTGAAGAGACAGAGAGGGAGAGGAGAGGAGTGTGGGGAGAGAGAGAGGGAGAAGGAGAGGAGTGTGGAGAGGGAGAGGAGAGGAGTGTGGAGAGACAGAGAGGGAGAGGAGAGGAGTGTGGGAGCGACAGAGAGAGGAGAGGAGTGTGGCGAGAGAGAGAGAGGGAGAGGAGTGTGGAGAGAAAGAGAGGGAGAGGAGAGAAGTGTGGAGAGAGAGACAGAGAAGGAGAGGAGAGGAGTGTGGGGAGACAGAGAGGGAGAGGAGAGGAGTGTGGAGAGAGAGACAGAGAAGGAGAGGAGAGGAGTGTGGGGGGAGAGAGAGGGAGATGAGTGTGGAGAGAGAGAGAGAGAGAGAGAGGAGGAGTGTGGAGAGACAGAGAGGGAGAGGAGAGGAGTGTGGAGAGACAGAGAATGAGAGGAGAGGAGTGTGGAGAGAGAGACAGAGAAGGAGAGGATTGTAGAGAGCGAGAGAAGGAGAGGAAAGGAGTGTGGAGAGACATAGAGGGAGACGAGAGGAGTGTGGAGAGAGAGAGAGAGGGAGAGGAGAGCTGTGTGGAGAGACAGAGGGAGAGGAGAGGAATGTAAGGAGAGAGGGAGAGGAGAGGAGTGTGGAGAGCGAGAGAAGATGAGGAGAGGAGTGTGAGAGAGACATAGAGGGAGACGAGAGGAGTGTGGAGAGACAGAGAGGGAGAGGAGAGCTGTGTGGAGAGACAGAGGGAGAGGAGAGGAATGTAAGGAGAGAAAGAGAGAGGGATAGGAGAGGGAGGGGAGAGCTGTGTGGAGAGACAGAGAGGGAGAGGAGAGGAGTGTGGAGCGACAGAGAGAGGAGAGGAGTGTGGCGAGAGAGAGAGGGAGAGGAGTGTGGAGAGAAAGAGAGGGAGAGGAGAGAAGTGTGGAGAGAGAGACAGAGAAGGAGAGGAGAGGAGTGTGGGGAGACAGAGAGGGAGAGGAGAGGAGTGTGGAGAGAGAGACAGAGAAGGAGAGGAGAGGAGTGTGGGGAGAGAGAGAGGGAGATGAGTGTGGAGAGAGAGAGGGAGAGGAGAGGAGTGTGGAGAGACAGAGAGGGAGAGGAGAGGAGTGTGGAGAGACAGAGAAGGAGAGGAGAGGAGTGTGGAGAGAGAGACAGAGAAGGAGAGGAGTGTGGGGAGAGAGAGAGGGAGAGGAGTGTGGGAGAGAGAGGGAGAGGAGAGGAGTGTGGAGAGACAGAGGGAGAGGAGAGGGAGTGTGGAGAGCGAGAGAAGGAGAGGAAAGGAGTGTGGAGAGACATAGAGGGAGACGAGAGGAGTATGGAGAGAGAGAGAGGGAGAGGAGAGCTGTGTGGAGAGACAGAGGGAGAGGAGAGGAATGTAAGGAGAGAAAGAGAGAGGGAGAGGAGAGGAGTGTGGAGAGACAGAGAGGGAGAGGGAGAGGAGTGTGGAGAGCGAGAGAAGGTGAGGAGAGGAGTGTGGAGAGCGAGAGAAGGAGAGGAGAGGAGTGTGGAGAGACATAGAGGGAGACGAGGAGGAGTGTGGAGAGAGAGACAGAGAAGGAGAGGAGAGGAGTGTGGAGAGCGAGAGAGAAGGAGAGGAGAGGAGTGTGGAGAGCGAGAGAAGGAGAGGAAAGGAGTGTGGAGAGACATAGAGGGAGACGAGAGGAGTGTAAAGAGAGAGAGAGGGAGAGGAGAGCTGTGTGGAGAGACAGAGGGAGAGGAGAGGAATGTAAGGAGAGAAAGAGAGAGGGATAGGAGAGGGAGAGGAGAGGAGTGTGGAGCGACAGAGAGAGGAGAGGAGTGTGGCGAGAAAGAGAGGGAGAGGAGTGTGGAGAGAAAGAGAGGGAGAGGAGAGAAGTGTGGAGAGAGAGACAGAGAAGGAGAGGAGAGGAGTGTGGGGAGACAGAGAGGGAGAGGAGAGGAGTGTGGGGAGACAGAGAGGGAGAGGAGAGGAGTGTGGAGAGAGAGACAGAGAAGGAGAGGAGAGGAGTGTGGGGAGAGAGAGAGGGAGAGG
>NW_027000513.1:147500-150000 GCF_036934945.1 Oncorhynchus masou masou
CCTGGATCTCTATGGGTCAACCATCTATCATTACCCTGGATCTCTAAGGGCCAAACATCTATCATTACCCTGGATCTCTATGGGCCAACTGTCTATCATTACCCTGGATCTCTATGGGTCAACCATCTATCATTACCCTGGATCTCTATGGGTCAACCATCTATCATTACCCTGGATCTCTATGGGTCAACCATCTATCATTACCCTGGATCTCCATGTTTCAACCATCTATCATTACCCTGGATCTCTATGGGTCAACCATCTATCATTACCCTGAATCTCTATGGGTCAACCATCTATCATTACCCTGGATCTCTATGGGTCAACCATCTATCATTACCCTGGATCTCTATGGGTCAACCATCTATCATTACCCTGGATCTATATGTTTCAACCATCTATCATTACCTTGGATCTCTATGGGTCAACCATCTATCATTACCCTGGATCTATATGTGTCAACCATCTATCATTACCCTGGATCTCTATGGGTCAACCATCTATCATTACCCTGGATCTCTATGGGTCAACCATCTATCATTACCCTGGATCTATATGTTTCAACCATCTATCATTACCTTGGATCTCTATGGGTCAACCATCTATCATTACCCTGGATCTATATGTGTCAACCATCTATCACTACCCTGGATCTCTATGGGTCAACCATCTATCATTACCCTGGATCTCTATGGGTCAACCATCTATCATTACCCTGGATCTCTATGGGTCAACCATCTATCATTACCCTGGATCTCTATGGGTCAACCATCTATCATCACCCTGGATCTATATGGGTAAACAATCTATCATTACCCTGGTTCTCGAAGGGTCAACCATCTATCATTACCCTGGATCTCTATGGGTCAACCATATATCATTACCCTGGATCTATATGGGTCAACCATCTATCATTACCCTGGATCTATATGGGTCAACCATCTATCATTACCCTGGATCTATAAGTGTCAACCATCTATCATTACCCTGGATCTCTATGGGTCAACCATTTATCATCACCCTGGATCTCTATGGGTCAACCATCTATCATTACCCTGGATCTATATGGGTCAACCATCTATCATCACCCTGGATCTATAAGGGTCAACCATCTATCATCACCCTGGATCTCTATGGGTCAACCATCTATCATCACCCTGGATCTCTATGGGTCAACCATCTATCATTACCCTGGATCTCTAAGGGTCAACCATGGAGCCTCTCTCTCTTTACTTCCTCTAAGAACTTGGGTAGAACAACTCGGGTAGAACCATCCTTGTTTCAAGACAGACTCGCCACTGACACGACCGCTGCTTCCAGCTTCCGCTGAGAAACCAGGGAGTCTGAAGAACGGACACTTCCTCTGAGAAACCAGGGGAGACTGAAGAACGGACACTTCCTCTGAGAAACCAGGGAGACTGAAGAACGGACACTTCCTCTGAGAAACCAGGGGAGACTGAAGAACGGACACTTCCTCTGAGAAACCAGGGGAGACTGAAGAACAGACACTTCCTCTGAGAAACCAGGGGAGACTGAAGAACGGACACTTCCTCTGAGAAACCAGGGGAGACTGAAGAACGGACACTTCCTCTGAGAGACCAGGGGAGACTGAAGAACGGACACATCCTCTGAGAAACCAGGGGAGACTGAAGAACGGACACTTCCTCTGAGAAACCAGAGGAGACTGAAGAACGGACACTTCCTCTGAGAAACCAGGGGAGACTGAAGAACTGACACTTCCTCTGAGAAACCAGGGGAGACTGAAGAACGGACACTTCCTCTGAGAAACCAGGGAGACTGAAGAACGGACACTTCCTCTGAGAAACCAGGGGAGACTGAAGAACTGACACGGATTTCTTATTGTCTAGCAGAGGTGGAGAACACACCTCCCTGTACTAATTACTGATTGGCTAGGAGAGGTGAAACCCCCCTCCCCCCACACTCTAAACCAATACATCCACTGATTGCCAAAATAAGTCACACATTTCCCTGCCCCTTGATCCTGGTTGACGTGTCAACAACTACCTGCAAATGACGATCAGTCAGCAGTTCACACTTCAAGTAGACCAATGGGAAGACAGGCAGCACTTAAAGTAGATGGTGCCAGCTAGCAAAAAGACAGTACTAGACCACAACAGAGAAAACAGTAGTCCACTAGCTATAGAATCACTCCTGGAGATAACAGGAGATAACAGGAGTCCTCTAGCTATAGAATCACTCCAGGAGATACCAGTAGTCCACTAGCTATAGAATCACTCCTGGAGATAACAGGAGTCCTCTAGCTATAGAATCACTCCTGGAGATAACAGGAGTCCTCTAGCTATAGAATCACTCCAGGAGATAACAGGAGTCCTCTAGCTATAGAATCACTCCAGGAGATAACAGGAGTCCTCTAGCTATAGAATCACTCCAGGAGATAACAGGAGTCCTCTAGCTATAGAATCACTCCAGGAGATAACAGGAGTCCTCCAGGTATAGAATCACTCCTGGAGATAACAGG
>NW_027000513.1:155000-170000 GCF_036934945.1 Oncorhynchus masou masou
TCTAGTTGAATGGTTTTCTCCTCTCTAGTTGAATGGTTTTCTCCTCTGTTCTCTAGTTGAATGGTTTTCTCCTCTGTTCTGTTCTCTAGTTGAATGGTTTTCTCCTCCTGTTCTGTTCTCTAGTTGAATGGTTTTCTCCTCCTGTTCTCTAGTTGAATGGTTTTCTCCTCCTGTTCTCTAGTTGAATGGTTTTCTCCTCCTGTTCTCTAGTTGAATGGTTTTCTCCTCCTGTTCTGTTCTCTAGTTGAATGGTTTTCTCCCCCTGTTCTCTAGTTGAATGGTTTTCTCCTCCTGTTCTCTAGTTGAATGGTTTCTCCTCTGTTCTCTAGTTGAATGGTTTTCTCCTCCTGTTCTCTAGTTGAATGGTTTTCTCCTCCTGTTCTCTAGTTGAATGGTTTTCTCCTCCTGTTCTCTAGTTGAATGGTTTTCTCCTGTTCTCTAGTTGAATGGTTTTCTCCTCCTGTCCTGTTCTCTAGTTGAATGGTTTTCTCCTCCTGTTCTCTAGTTGAATGGTTTTCTCCTCCTGTTCTCTAGTTGAATGGTTTTCTCCTCCTGTTCTCTAGTTGAATGGTTTTTCCTCCTGTTCTCTAGTTGAATGGTCCTCCTGTTCTCTAGTTGAATGGTTTTCTCCTCCTGTTCTCTAGTTGAATGGTTTTTCCTCCTGTTCTCTAGTTGAATGGTTTTCTCCTCCTGTTCTCTAGTTGAATGGTTTTCTCCTCCTGTTCTCTAGTTGAATGGTTTTCTCCTCCTGTTCTGTTCTCTAGTTGAATGGTTTTCTCCTCCTGTTCTCTAGTTGAATGGTTTTCTCCTCCTGTCCTCTAGTTGAATGGTTTCTCCTCCTGTTCTCTAGTTGAATGGTTTTCTCCTCCTGTTCTGTTCTCTAGTTGAATGGTTTTCTCCTCCTGTTCTCTAGTTGAATGGTTTTCTCCTCCTGTTCTCTAGTTGAATGGTTTTCTCCTCCTGTTCTCTAGTTGAATGGTTTTCTCCTCCTGTTCTGTTCTCTAGTTGAATGGTTTTCTCCTCCTGTTCTCTAGTTGAATGGTTTTCTCCTCCTGTTCTGTTCTCTAGTTGAATGGTTTCTCCTCCTGTTCTCTAGTTGAATGGTTTTCTCCTCCTGTTCTCTAGTTGAATGGTTTTCTCCTCCTGTTCTCTAGTTGAATGGTTTTCTCCTCCTGTTCTGTTCTCTAGTTGAATGGTTTTCTCCTCCTGTTCTCTAGTTGAATGGTTTTCTCCTCCTGTTCTCTAGTTGAATGGTTTTCTCCTCCTGTTCTGTTCTCTAGTTGAATGGTTTTCTCTCCTGTTCTGTTCTCTAGTTGAATGGTTTTCTCCTCCTGTTCTCTAGTTGAATGGTTTTTCCTCCTGTTCTCTAGTTGAATGGTTTTCTCCTCCTGTTCTCTAGTTGAATGGTTTTCTCCTCCTGTTCTCTAGTTGAATGGTTTTCTCCTCCTGTTCTCTAGTTGAATGGTTTTTCCTCCTGTCCTCTCTAGTTGAATGGTTTTCTCCTCCTGTTCTCTAGTTGAATGGTTTTCTCCTCCTGTTCTCTGTTCTCTAGTTCTCTAGTTGAATGGTTTTCTCCTCCTGTTCTCTAGTTGAATGGTTTTTCCTCCTGTTCTCTAGTTGAATGGTTTTCTCCTCCTGTTCTCTAGTTGAATGGTTTTCTCCTCCTGTTCTCTAGTTGAATGGTTTTCTCCTCCTGTCCTCTAGTTGAATGGTTTTCTCCTCCTGTTCTCTAGTTGAATGGTTTTCTCCTCCTGTTCTCTAGTTGAATGGTTTCTCCTCCTGTCCTGTTCTCTAGTTGAATGGTTTTTCCTCCTGTTCTCTAGTTGAATGGTTTTCTCCTCCTGTTCTCTAGTTGAATGGTTTTCTCCTCCTGTTCTCTAGTTGAATGGTTTTCTCCTCCTGTTCTCTAGTTGAATGGTTTTCTCCTCCTGTTCTCTAGTTGAATGGTTTTCTCCTCCTGTTCTCTAGTTGAATGGTTTTTCCTCCTGTTCTCTAGTTGAATGGTTTTCTCCTCCTGTTCTCTAGTTGAATGGTTTTTCTCCTCCTGTCTGTTCTCTAGTTGAATGGTTTTCTCCTCCTGTTCTCTAGTTGAATGGTCTCTAGTTGAATCTCCTCCTGTTCTCCTAGTTGAATGGTTTTCTCCTCCTGTTCTGTTCTCTAGTTGAATGGTTTTCTCCTCCTGTTCTCTAGTTGAATGGTTTTCTCCTCCTGTTCTCTAGTTGAATGGTTTTCTCCTGTTCTGTTCTCTAGTTGAATGGTTTTCTCCTCCTGTTCTCTAGTTGAATGGTTTTCTCCTCCTGTTCTCTCTAGTTGAATGGTTTTCTCCTCCTGTTCTCTAGTTGAATGGTTTTCTCCTCCCTGTTCTCTAGTTGAATGGTTTTCTCCTCCTGTTCTCTAGTTGAATGGTTTTTCCTCCTGTTCTCTAGTTGAATGGTTTTCTCCTCCTGTTCTCTAGTTGAATGGTTTTCTCCTCCTGTTCTCTAGTTGAATGGTTTTCTCCTCCTGTTCTCTAGTTGAATGGTTTTTCCTCCTGTCCTGTTCTCTAGTTGAATGGTTTTCTCCTCCTGTTCTCTAGTTGAATGGTTTTCTCCTCCTGTTCTCTAGTTGAATGGTTTTCTCTCCCTGTTCTCTAGTTGAATGGTTTTCTCCTCCTGTTCTCTAGTTGAATGGTTTTCTCCTCCTGTCCTGTTCTCTAGTTGAATGGTTTTCTCCTCCTGTTCTCTAGTTGAATGGTTTTCTCCTCCTTTCTCCTCCTGTTCTCTAGTTGAATGGTTTTCTCCTCCTGTTCTCTAGTTGAATGGTTTTCTCCTCCTGTTCTCTAGTTGAATGGTTTTCTCCTGTTCTCTAGTTGAATGGTTCCTGTTCTCTAGTTGAATGGTTTTCTCCTCCTGTTCTGTTCTCTAGTTGAATGGTTTTCTCCTCTCTAGTTGAATGGTTTTCTCCTCCTGTTCTCTAGTTGAATGGTTTTCTCCTCCTGTCCTGTTCTCTAGTTGAATGGTTTTCTCCTCCTGTTCTCTAGTTGAATGGTTTTCTCCTCTGTTCTGTTCTCTAGTTGAATGGTTTTCTCCTCCTGTTCTCTAGTTGAATGGTTTTCTCCTCCTGTTCTGTTCTCTAGTTGAATGGTTTTCTCCTCCTGTTCTCTAGTTGAATGGTTTTCTCCTCCTGTTCTCTAGTTGAATGGTTTTCTCCTCCTGTTCTCTAGTTGAATGGTTTTCTCCTCCTGTTCTCTGGTTTTTCTCCTGTTCTCTAGTTGAATGGTTTTCTCCTGTTCTGTTCTCTAGTTGAATGGTTTTCTCCTCCTGTTCTCTAGTTGAATGGTTTTTCCTCCTGTTCTCTAGTTGAATGGTTTTCTCCTCCTGTTCTCTAGTTGAATGGTTTTTCCTCCTGTTCTGTTCTCTAGTTGAATGGTTTTCTCCTCCTGTTCTCTAGTTGAATGGTTTTCTCCTCCTGTTCTCTAGTTGAATGGTTTTTCCTCCTGTTCTCTAGTTGAATGGTTTTCTCCTCCTGTTCTCTAGTTGAATGGTTTTCTCCTCCTGTTCTCTAGTTGAATGGTTTTCTCCTCCTGTTCCTGTTCTCTAGTTGAATGGTTTTCTCCTCCTGTTCTCTAGTTGAATGGTTTTCTCCTCCTGTTCTTCCTGTTCTCTAGTTGAATGGTTTTCTCCTCCTGTTCTCTAGTTGAATGGTTTTCTCCTCCTGTTCTCTAGTTGAATGGTTTTCTCCTCCTGTTCTCTAGTTGAATGGTTTTCTCCTCCTGTTCTCTAGTTGAATGGTTTTCTCCTCCTGTTCTCTAGTTGAATGGTTTTCTCCTCCTGTTCTCTAGTTGAATGGTTTTCTCCTCCTGTTCTCTAGTTGAATGGTTTTCTCCTCCTGTTCTCTAGTTGAATTCCTGTCCTCTAGTTGAATGGTTTTCTCCTCCTGTTCCTGTTCTCTAGTTGAATGGTTTTCTCCTTCTCTAGTTGAATGGTTTTCTCCTCCTGTTCTCTAGTTGAATGTTCTCTAGTTGAATGGTTTTCTCCTCCTCTCTAGTTGAATGGTTTTCTCCTCCTGTTCTCTAGTTGAATGGTTTTCTCCTCCTGTTCTCTAGTTGAATGGTTTTCTCCTCCTGTTCTCTAGTTGAATGGTTTTCTCCTCCTGTTCTCTAGTTGAATGGTTTTCTCCTCCTGTTCTCTAGTTGAATGGTTTTCTCCTCCTGTTCTCTAGTTGAATGGTTTTCTCCTCCTGTTCTCTAGTTGAATGGTTTTCTCCTCCTGTTCTCTAGTTGAATGGTTTTCTCCTCCTGTCCTCTAGTTGAATGGTTTTCTCTCCTCCTGTTCTCTAGTTGAATGGTTTTCTCCTCCTGTTCTCTAGTTGAATGGTTTTTCCTCCTGTTCTCTAGTTGAATGGTTTTCTCCTCCTGTTCTCTAGTTGAATGGTTTTCTCCTCCTGTTCTGTTCTCTAGTTGAATGGTTTTCTCCTCCTGTTCTCTAGTTGAATGGTTTTCTCCTGTTCTCTAGTTGAATGGTTTTCTCCTCCTGTTCTCTAGTTGAATGGTTTTCTCCTCCTGTTCTCTAGTTGAATGGTTTTCTCCTCCTGTTCTCTAGTTGAATGGTTTTCTCCTCCTGTTCTCTAGTTGAATGGTTTTCTCCTCCTGTTCTCTAGTTGAATGGTTTTCTCCTCCTGTTCTCTAGTTGAATGGTTTTCTCCTCCTGTCTGTTCTCTAGTTGAATGGTTTTCTCCTCCTGTTCTCTAGTTGAATGGTTTTCCTCCTGTTCTCTAGTTGAATGGTCCTGTTCTCTAGTTGAATGGTTTTCTCCTCCTGTTCTCTAGTTGAATGGTTTTCTCCTCCTGTTCTCTAGTTGAATGGTTTTCTCCTCCTGTTCTCTAGTTGAATGGTTTTCTCCTCCTGTTCTCTAGTTGAATGGTTTTCTCCTCCTGTTCTCTAGTTGAATGGTTTTCTCCTCCTGTTCTCTAGTTGAATGGTTTTCTCCTCCTGTTCTCCTCCTCCCTGTTCTCTAGTTGAATGGTTTTCCTCCTGTTCTCTAGTTGAATGGTTTTTCCTCTGTTCTCTAGTTGAATGGTTTTCTCCTCCTGTTCTCTAGTTGAATGGTTTTTCCTCCCTGTTCTCTAGTTGAATGGTTTTCTCCTCCTGTTCTCTAGTTGAATGGTTTTCTCCTCCTGTTCTCTAGTTGAATGGTTTTTCCTCCTGTCCTGTTCTCTAGTTGAATGGTTTTCTCCTCCTGTTCTCTAGTTGAATGGTTTTCTCCTCCTGTTCTCTAGTTGAATGGTTTTCCTCCCTGTTCTCTAGTTGAATGGTTTTCTCCTCCTGTTCTCTAGTTGAATGGTTTTCTCCTCCTGTTCTCTAGTTGAATGGTTTTTCCTCCTCCTAGTTGAATGGTTTTCCTGTTCTCTAGTTGAATGGTTTTCTCCTCCTGTTCTCTAGTTGAATGGTTTTCTCCTCCTCTCTAGTTGAATGGTTTTCTCCTCCTGTTCTCTAGTTGAATGGTTTTCTCCTCCTGTTCTCTAGTTGAATGGTTTTCTCCTCCTGTTCTCTAGTTGAATGGTTTTCTCCTCCTGTTCTCTAGTTGAATGGTTTTCTCCTCCTGTCCTCTAGTTGAATGGTTTTCTCTCCTGTCCTGTTCTCTAGTTGAATGGTTTCTCCTCCTGTTCTCTAGTTGAATGGTTTTCTCCTCCTGTTCTCTAGTTGAATGGTTTTCTCCTCCTGTTCTCTAGTTGAATGGTTTTCTCCTCCTGTTCTCTAGTTGAATGGTTTTCTCCTCCTGTTCTCTAGTTGAATGGTTTTCTCCTCCTGTTCTCTAGTTGAATGGTTTTCTCCTCCTGTTCTCTAGTTGAATGGTTTTCTCCTCTCTAGTTGAATGGTTTTCTCCTCCTGTTCTCTAGTTGAATGGTTTTCTCCTCCTGTTCTCTAGTTGAATGGTTTCTCCTCCTATCTGTTCTCTAGTTGAATGGTTTTCTCCTCCTGTTCTCTAGTTGAATGGTTTTCTCCTCCTGTTCTCTAGTTGAATGGTTTTCTCCTCCTGTTCCTCTAGTTGAATGGTTTTCTCCTCCTGTTCTCTAGTTGAATGGTTTTCTCCTGTTCTCTGTTTTCCTCTAGTTGAATGGTTTTCCTCCTGTCTGTTCTCTAGTTGAATGGTTTCTCCTCCTGTTCTCTAGTTGAATGGTTTTCTCCTCCTGTTCTCTAGTTGAATGGTTTTCTCCTCTGTTCTCTAGTTGAATGGTTTTTCCTCCTGTCCTCTAGTTGAATGTTTTCTCCTCCTGTTCTCTAGTTGAATGGTTTTCTCCTCTGTTCTCTAGTTGAATGGTTTTCTCCTCCTGTTCTCTAGTTGAATGGTTTTCTCCTCCTGTTCTCTAGTTGAATGGTTTTCTCCTCCTGTTCTCTAGTTGAATGGTTTTCTCCTCCCTGTTCTCTAGTTGAATGGTTTTCTCCTCCTGTTCTCTAGTTGAATGGTTTTCTCTCCTGTCCTAGTTGAATGTTCTCTCTAGTTGAATGGTTTTCTCCTCCTGTTCCTAGTTGAATGTTTTCTTCCTCTAGTTGAATGGTTTTCTCCTCCTGTTCTCTAGTTGAATGGTTTTCTCCTCCTGTTCTCTAGTTGAATGGTTTTCTCCTCCTGTTCTCTAGTTGAATGGTTTTCTCCTCCTGTTCTCTAGTTGAATGGTTTTCTCCTCCTGTTCTCTAGTTGAATGGTTTTCTCCTCCTGTTCTCTAGTTGAATGGTTTTTCTCCTGTTCTCTAGTTGAATGGTTTTCTCCTCCTGTTCTCTAGTTGAATGGTTTTTCCTCCTGTCCTGTTCTCTAGTTGAATGGTTTTTCTCCTCCTGTTCTCTAGTTGAATGGTTTTCTCCTCCTGTTCTCTAGTTGAATGGTTTTCTCCTCCTGTTCTCTAGTTGAATGGTTTTCTCCTCCTCTCTAGTTGAATGGTTTTCTCCTCCCTGTCCTCTAGTTGAATGGTTTTCTCCTCCTGTTCTCTAGTTGAATGGTTTTCTCCTCCTGTTCTCTAGTTGAATGGTTTTCTCCTCCTGTTCTCTAGTTGAATGGTTTTCTCCTCCTGTTCTCTAGTTGAATGGTTTTTTTCTAGTTGAATGGTTTTCTCCTCCTGTTCTCTAGTTGAATGGTTTTTCTCCTCCTGTTCTCTAGTTGAATGGTTTTCTCCTTCTCTAGTTGAATGGTTTTCTCCTCCTGTTCTCTAGTTGAATGGTTTCTCCTCCTGTTCTCTAGTTGAATGGTTTCTCCTCCTGTTCTGTTCTCTAGTTGAATGGTTTTCCTCCTCCTGTTCCTGTCCTCCTCTAGTTGAATGGTTTTCTCCTCCTGTGTCTCTAGTTGAATGGTTTTCTCCTCCTGTTCTCTAGTTGAATGGTTTTCTCCTCCTGTTCTCTAGTTGAATGGTTTTCTCCTGTTCTCTAGTTGAATGGTCCTGTTCTCTAGTTGAATGGTTTTCTCCTCCTGTTCTCTAGTTGAATGGTTTTCTCTCCTGTTCTCTAGTTGAATGGTTTTCTCCTCCTGTTCTCTAGTTGAATGGTTTTCTCCTCCTGTTCTCTAGTTGAATGGTTTTCTCCTCCTGTTCTCTAGTTGAATGGTTTTCTCCTCCTGTTCTCTAGTTGAATGGTTTTCTCCTCCTCTCTGGTCCTGTTCTCTAGTTGAATGGTTTTCTCCTCCTGTTCTCTGTTTTCTCCTTTGTTCTCTAGTTGAATGGTTTTCTCCTCCTGTTCTCTAGTTGAATGGTTTTTCCTCCTCCTGTTCTCTAGTTGAATGGTTTTCTCCTCCTTTTCTAGTTGAATGGTTTTCTCCTCCTGTTCTCTAGTTGAATGGTTTTCTTCCTGTCCTGTTCTCTATTTGAATGGTTTTCTCCTCCTGTTCTCTAGTTGAATGGTTTTCTCCTCCTGTCTGTTCTCTAGTTGAATGGTTTTCTCCTCCTGTCCTGTTCTCTAGTTGAATGGTTTTCCTCCTGTTCTCTAGTTGAATGGTTTTCTCCTCCTGTCCTCTAGTTGAATGGTTTTCTCCTCCTGTCCTGTTCTCTAGTTGAATGGTTTTCTCCTCCTGTTCTCTAGTTGAATGGTTTTCTCCTGTCCTGTCTCTAGTTGAATGGTTTTCTCCTCCTGTTCTCTAGTTGAATGGTTTTTCTCCTCCTGTTCTCTAGTTGAATGGTTTTCTCCTCCTGTTCTCTAGTTGAATGGTTTTCTCCTCCTGTTCTCTAGTTGAATGGTTTTCTCCTCCTGTTCTGTTCTCTAGTTGAATGGTTTTCTCCTCCTGTTCTCTAGTTGAATGGTTTTCTCCTCCTGTCTCTAGTTGAATGTTTTCTCCTCCTTCTCTAGTTGAATGGTTTTCTCCTCCTGTTCTCTAGTTGAATGGTTTTCTCCTCCTGTTCTCTAGTTGAATGGTTTTCTCCTCCTGTTCTCTAGTTGAATGGATTTCTCCTCCTGTTCTCTCTAGTTGAATGGTTTTCTCCTCCTGTTCTCTAGTTGAATGGTTTTCTCCTCCTGTTCTCTAGTTGAATGGTTTTCTCCTCCTGTTCTCTAGTTGAATGGTTTTCTCCTCCTGTTCTCTAGTTGAATGGTTTTCTCCTCCTGTTCTCTAGTTGAATGGTTTTCTCTAGTTGAATGGTTTTCTCCTCCTGTTCTCTAGTTGAATGGTTTTCTCCTCCTGTTCTCTAGTTGAATGGTTTTCTCCTCCTGTCCTCTAGTTGAATGGTTTTCTCCTCCTGTTCTCTAGTTGAATGGTTTTTCCTCCTGTTCTCTAGTTGAATGGTTTTCTCCTCCTCTCTAGTTGAATGGTTTTCCTCCTGTTCTCTAGTTGAATGGTTTTCTCCTCCTGTTCTCTAGTTGAATGGTTTTCTCCTCCTGTCCTGTTCTCTAGTTGAATGGTTTTCTCCTCCTCCTGTTCTCTAGTTGAATGGTTTCTCCTCCTGTTCTCTAGTTGAATGGTTTTTCTCCTGTTCTCTAGTTGAATGGTTTTCTCCTCCTGTTCTCTAGTTGAATGGTTTTCTCCTCCTGTCCTCTAGTTGAATGGTTTTCTCCTCCTGTTCTCTAGTTGAATGGTTTTCTCCTGTTCTCTAGTTGAATGGTTTTCTCCTCCTCCTGTTCTCTAGTTGAATGGTTTTCTCCTCCTGTTCTCTAGTTGAATGGTTTTCTCCTCCTGTTCTGTTCTCTAGTTGAATGGTTTTCTCCTCCTGTTCTCTAGTTGAATGGTTTTCTCCTCCCTGTTCTCTAGTTGAATGGTTTTCTCCTCCTGTTCTCTAGTTGAATGGTTTTCTCCTCCTGTTCTCTAGTTGAATGGTTTTCTCCTCCTGTTCTCTAGTTGAATGGTTTTCTCCTCCTGTTCTCTAGTTGAATGGTTTTCTCCTCCTGTCCTCTAGTTGAATGGTTTTCTCCTCCTGTTCTCTAGTTGAATGGTTTTCTCCTCCTGTTCTCTAGTTGAATGGTTTCTCCTCCTGTTCTCTAGTTGAATGGTTTTCTCCTCCTGTCCTCTAGTTGAATGGTTTCTCCTCCTGTCCTCTAGTTGAATGGTTTTCTCCTCCTGTTCTCTAGTTGAATGGTTTTCTCCTCCTGTTCTCTAGTTGAATGGTTTTCTCCTCCTGTTCTCTAGTTGAATGGTTTTCTCCTCCTGTTCTCTAGTTGAATGGTTTTCTCCTCCTGTTCTCTAGTTGAATGGTTTTCTCCTCCTGTTCTCTAGTTGAATGGTTTTCTCCTCCTGTTCTCTAGTTGAATGGGTTTTCTCCTCCTGTTCTCTAGTTGAATGGTTTTCTCCTCCTGTTCTCTAGTTGAATGGTTTTCTCCTCCTGTTCTCTAGTTGAATGGTTTTTCCTCTGTTCTGTTCTCTAGTTGAATGGTTTTCTCCTCCTGTTCTCTAGTTGAATGGTTTTCTCCTCCTGTTCTCTAGTTGAATGGTTTTCTCCTCCTGTCCTGTTCTCTAGTTGAATGGTTTTCTCCTCCTGTCCTAGTTGAATGGTTCTCTAGTTGAATGGTTTTCTCCTCCTGTTCTCTAGTTGAATGGTTTTCTCCTCCTGTCCTGTTCTCTAGTTGAATGGTTTTCTCCTCCTGTTCTCTAGTTGAATGGTTTTCTCCTCCTGTCCTCTAGTTGAATGGTTTTCTCCTCCTGTTCTCTAGTTGAATGGTTTTCTCCTCCTGTTCTCTAGTTGAATGGTTTTCTCCTCCTGTTCTCTAGTTGAATGGTTTTCTCCTCCTGTTCTCTAGTTGAATGGTTTTCTCCTCCTGTTCTCTAGTTGAATGGTTTTCTCCTGTTCTCTGGTTTTCTCCTCCCTGTTCTCTAGTTGAATGGTCCTCCTGTTCTAGTTGAATGGTTTTCTCCTCCTCTAGTTGAATGGTTTTCTCCTCCTGTTCTCTAGTTGAATGGTTTTCTCCTCCTGTTCTGTTCTCTAGTTGAATGGTTTTCTCCTCCTGTTCCTCTAGTTGAATGGTTTTCTCCTCCTGTTCTCTAGTTGAATGGTTTTCTCCTCCTGTTCTCTAGTTGAATGGTTTTCTCCTCCTGTTCTGTTCTCTAGTTGAATGGTTTTCTCCTCCTGTTCTCTAGTTGAATGGTTTTCTCCTCCTGTTCTCTAGTTGAATGGTTTCTCCTCCTGTTCTCTAGTTGAATGGTTTTCTCCTCCTGTTCTCTAGTTGAATGGTTTTCTCCTCCTGTTCTCTAGTTGAATGGTTTTCTCCTCCTGTTCTCTAGTTGAATGGTTTTCTCCTCCTGTTCTCTAGTTGAATGGTTTTTCCTCCTCCTGTTCTCTAGTTGAATGGTTTTCTCCTCCTGTCCTCTAGTTGAATGGTTTTCTCCTCCTGTTCTGTTCTCTAGTTGAATGGTTTTCTCCTCTCCTAGTTGAATGGTTTTCTCCTCCTGTTCTCTAGTTGAATGGTTTTCTCCTCCTGTTCTCTAGTTGAATGGTTTTCTCCTCCTGTTCCTCTAGTTGAATGGTTTTCTCCTCCTGTTCTCTAGTTGAATGGTTTTCTCCTCCTGTTCTCTAGTTGAATGGTTTTCTCCTCCTGTTCTCTAGTTGAATGGTCCTGTTCTCTAGTTGAATGGAATTTTTCTCCTCCTGTTCTCTAGTTGAATGGTTTTCTCCTCCTGTCCTCTAGTTGAATGGTTTTCTCCTCCTGTTCTCTAGTTGAATGGTTTTCTCCTCTCCTGTTCTCTAGTTGAATGGTTTTCTCCTCCTGTTCTTCTCTAGTTGAATGGTTTTCTCCTCCTGTTCTCTAGTTGAATGGTTTTCTCCTCTGTTCTCTAGTTGAATGGTTTTCTCCTCCTGTTCTCTAGTTGAATGGTTTTCTCCTCCTCTAGTTGAATGGTTTTCTCCTCCTGTTCTCTAGTTGAATGGTTTCTCCTCCTGTTCTCTAGTTGAATGGTTTTCTCCTCCTGTTCTCTAGTTGAATGGTTTTCTCCTCCTGTTCTCTAGTTGAATGGTTTTCTCCTCCTGTTCTCTAGTTGAATGGTTTTCTCCTCCTGTCTCTGTTCTCTAGTTGAATGGTTTTCTCCTCCTGTCCTCCTGTTCTCTAGTTGAATGGTTTTCTCCTCCTGTTCTCTAGTTGAATGGTTTTCTCCTCCTGTTCTCTAGTTGAATGGTTTTTCCTCTGTCCTCCTGTTCTCTAGTTGAATGGTTTTCTCCTCCTGTTCTCTAGTTGAATGGTTTTCTCCTCCTGTTCTCTAGTTGAATGGTTTTTCCTCCTGTCCTGTTCTCTAGTTGAATGGTTTTCTCCTCCTGTTCTCTAGTTGAATGGTTTTCTCCTCCTGTTCTCTAGTTGAATGGTTTTCTCCTCCTGTTCTCTAGTTGAATGGTTTTCTCCTCCTGTTCTCTAGTTGAATGGTTTTCTCCTCCTGTTCTCTAGTTGAATGGTTTTCTCCTCCTGTTCTCTAGTTGAATGGTTTTCTCCTCCTGTTCTCTAGTTGAATGGTTTTCTCCTCCTGTTCTCTAGTTGAATGGTTTTCTCCTCCTGTTCTCTAGTTGAATGGTTTTCTCCTCCTGTTCTCTAGTTGAATGGTTTTCTCCTCCTGTTCTCTAGTTGAATGGTTTTCTCCTCCTGTTCTCTAGTTGAATGGTTTTCTCCTCCTGTCCTCTAGTTGAATGGTTTTCTCCTCCTGTTCTCTAGTTGAATGGTTTTCTCCTCCTGTCTCTCTAGTTGAATGGTTTTCTCCTCCTGTTCTCTAGTTGAATGGTTTTCCTCCTCCTGTTTTCTCCTCTGTTCTCTAGTTGAATGGTTTTCTCCTCCTGTTCTCTAGTTGAAATGGTTTTCCTCCTCCTGTTCCTAGTTGAATGTTTTCTCCTCCTGTTCTCTATTTGAATGGTTTTCTCCTCCTGTTCTCTAGTTGAATGGTTTTCTCCTCCTGTTCTCTAGTTGAATGGTTTTTCCTCCTCCTGTTCCTGTTCTCTAGTTGAATGGTTTTCTCCTCCTGTTCTCTAGTTGAATGGTTTTCTCCTCCTGTTCTCTAGTTGAATGGTTTTCTCCTCCTGTTCTCTAGTTGAATGGTTTTCTCTCCTGTTCTCTAGTTGAATGGTTTTTTCTCCTCCTGTTCTCTAGTTGAATGGTTTTCTCCTCCTGTTCTCTAGTTGAATGGTTTTCTCCTCCTGTTCTCTAGTTGAATGGTTTTCTTCCTGTCCTCTAGTTGAATGGTTTTCTCCTCCTGTTCTCTAGTTGAATGGTTTTCTCCTCCTGTTCTCTAGTTGAATGGTTTTTCCTCCTGTTCTCTAGTTGAATGGTTTTCTCCTCCTGTCCTGTTCTCTAGTTGAATGGTTTTCTCCTCCTGTTCTCTAGTTGAATGGTTTTCCTCCTGTCCTGTTCTCTAGTTGAATGGTTTTCTCCTCCTGTTCTCTAGTTGAATGGTTTTCTCCTCCTGTTCTCTAGTTGAATGGTTTCTCCTCCTGTTCTCTAGTTGAATGGTTTTCTTCCTGTTCTCTAGTTGAATGGTTTTCTCCTCCTGTTCTCTAGTTGAATGGTTTTCTCCTCCTGTTCTCTAGTTGAATGGTTTTCTCCTCCTGTTCTCTAGTTGAATGGTTTTCTCCTCCTGTTCTCTAGTTGAATGGTTTTCTCCTCCCTCTAGTTGAATGGTTTTCTCCTCCTGTTCTCTAGTTGAATGGTTTTCTCCTCCTGTCTCTAGTTGAATGGTTTTCTCCTCCTGTTCTCTAGTTGAATGGTTTTCTCCTCCTGTCCTGTTCTCTAGTTGAATGGTTTTCTCTCCTGTTCTCTGTTCTCTAGTTGAATGGTTTTCTCTCCTGTTCTGTTCTCTAGTTGAATGGTTTCTCCTCCTGTCCTGTTCTAGTTGAATGGTTTTTTCCTCCTCCTGTTCTCTAGTTGAATGGTTTTCTCCTCCTGTTCTCTAGTTGAATGGTTTTCTCCTCCTGTTCTCTAGTTGAATGGTTTCTCCTCCTGTCCTGTTCTCTAGTTGAATGGTTTTCTCCTCCTGTTCTCTAGTTGAATGGTTTTTCCTCTCTAGTTGAATGGTTTTCTCCTCCTGTTCTCTAGTTGAATGGTTTTTCCTCTGTTCTCCTGAATGGTTTTCCTCCTGTTCTCTAGTTGAATGGTTTTCTCCTCCTGTTCTCTAGTTGAATGGTTTTCTCCTCCTGTTCTCTAGTTGAATGGTTTTTTCCTCCTGTTCTCTAGTTGAATGGTTTCTCCTCCTGTTCTCTAGTTGAATGGTTAAGGAATGGTTTTCTCCTCTCTAGTTGAATGGTTTTCTCCTCCTGTTCTCTAGTTGAATGGTTTTCTCCTCCTGTTCTCTAGTTGAATGGTTTTCTCCTCCTGTTCTCTAGTTGAATGGTTTTTCCTCCTGTTCTCTAGTTGAATGGTTTTCTCCTCCTGTTCTCTAGTTGAATGGTTTTCTCCTCCTGTTCTCTAGTTGAATGGTTTTCTCCTCCTGGTTTTCTCCTCCTGTTCTCTAGTTGAATGGTTTTTCCTCCTGTTCTCTAGTTGAATGGTTTTCTCCTCCTGTTCTCTAGTTGAATGGTTTTCTCCTCTGTTCTCTAGTTGAATGTTTTCTCCTCCTGTTCTGTTCTCTAGTTGAATGGTTTTCTCCTCCTGTTCTCTAGTTGAATGGTTTTTTCTCCTCCTGTTCTCTAGTTGAATGGTTTCTCCTCCTGTTCTCTAGTTGAATGGTTTTCTCCTCCTGTTCTCTAGTTGAATGGTTTTCTCCTCCTGTTCTCTAGTTGAATGGTTTTCTCCTCCTGTTCTCTAGTTGAATGGTTTTCTCCTCCTGTCTCTAGTTGAATGGTTTTCTCCTTCTGTTCTCTAGTTGAATGGTTTTCTCCTCCTGTTCTCTAGTTGAATGGTTTTCTCCTCCTGTTCTGTTCTCTAGTTGAATGGTTTTCTCCTCCTGTTCTCTAGTTGAATGGTTTTCTCCTCCTGTTCTCTAGTTGAATGGTTTTCTCCTCCTGTTCTCTAGTTGAATGGTTTTCCTCCTCCTGTCTCTCTGTTCTCTAGTTGAATGGTTTTCTCCTCCTGTCCTCTAGTTGAATGGTTTTCTCCTGTCCTGTTCTCTAGTTGAATGGTTTCCTCTCTCTAGTTGAATGGTTTTCCTCCTGTTCTCTAGTTGAATGTTTTTCTCTCTCCTGTTCTCTAGTTGAATTTTCTCCTCCTGTCCTGTTCTCTAGTTGAATGGTTTTCTCCTCCTGTTCTCTAGTTGAATGGTTTTCTCCTCCTGTTCTGTTCTCTAGTTGAATGGTTTTCTCCTCCTGTTCTCTAGTTGAATGGTTTTCTCCTCCTGTTCTCTAGTTGAATGGTTTTCTCCTCCTGTTCTGTTCTCTAGTTGATGGTTTTCTCCTCCTGTTCTCTAGTTGAATGGTTTTTTCTCCTCCTGTTCTCTAGTTGAATGGTTTTCTCCTCCTGTTCTCTAGTTGAATGGTTTTCCTCCTGTCTGTTCTCTAGTTGAATGGTTTTCTCCTCCTGTCCTCTAGTTGAATGGTTTTCTCCTCCTGTCCTGTTCTCTAGTTGAATGGTTTTCTCCTCCTGTTCTCTAGTTGAATGGTTTTCTCCTCCTGTCCTCTAGTTGAATGGTTTTTCCTCCTGTTCTCTAGTTGAAT
>NW_027000513.1:175000-187500 GCF_036934945.1 Oncorhynchus masou masou
ATTCCCTACATAGTGCACTTCTTTAGACCAGAATGGCACCCTATTCCCTACATAGTGCACTTCTTTAGACCAGAATGGCACCCTATTCCCTACATAGTGCACTTCTTTTGACCAGAATGGCACCCTATTCCCTACATAGTGCACTTCTTTAGACCAGAATGGCACCCTATTCCCTACATAGTGCACTTCTTTTGACCAGAATGGCGCCCTATTCCCTACATAGTGCACTTCTTTAGACCAGAATGGCACCCTATTCCCTACATAGTGCACTTCTTTAGACCAGAATGGCACCCTATTCCCTACATAGTGCACTTCTTTAGACCAGCATGGCACCCTATTCCCTACATAGTGCACTTCTTTAGATCAGAATGGCACCCTATTCCCTACATAGTGCACTTCTTTTGACCAGAATGGCACCCTATTCCCTACATAGTGCACTTCTTTAGACCAGAATGGCACCCTATTCCCCACATAGTGCACTTCTTTAGACCAGCATGGCACCCTATTCCCTACATAGTGCACTTCTTTTGACCAGAATGGCACCCTATTCCCCACATAGTGCACTTCTTTAGACCAGCATGGCACCCTATTCCCCACATAGTGCACTTCTTTAGACCAGCATGGCACTCTATTCCCTACATAGTGCACTTCTTTAGACCAGAATGGCACCCTATTCCCTACATAGTGCACTTCTTTAGACCAGAATGGCACCCTATTCCCTACATAGTACACTTCTTTAGACCAGAATGGCACCCTATTCCCTACATAGTGCACTTCTTTAGACCAGAATGGCACCCTATTCCCTACATAGTGCACTTCTTTAGACCAGAATGGCACCCTATTCCCTACATAGTGCACTTCTTTAGACCAGAATGGCACCCTATTCCCTACATAGTACACTTCTTTAGACCAGAATGGCACCCTATTCCCTACATAGTGCACTTCTTTAGACCAGAATGGCACCCTATTCCCTACATAGTGCACTTCTTTAGACCAGAATGGCACCCTATTCCCTACATTGTGCACTTCTTTAGACCAGAATGGCACCCTATTCCATATATAGTGCACTTCTTTAGACCAGCATGGCACCCTATTCCCTACATAGTGCACTTCTTTAGACCAGCATGGCGCCCTATTCCCTACATAGTGCACTTCTTTTGACCAGAATGACACCCTATTCCCTACATAGTGCACTTCTTTTGACCAGAATGGCACCCTATTCCCTACATAGTGCACTTCTTTAGACCAGAATGGCACCCTATTCCCTACATAGTGCACTTCTTTAGACCAGAATGGCACCCTATTCCCTACATAGTGCACTTCTTTAGACCAGAATGGCACCCTATTCCCTACATAGTGCACTTCTTTTGACCAGAATGACACCCTATTCCCTACATAGTGCACTTCTTTTGACCAGAATGACACCCTATTCCCTACATAGTGCACTTCTTTAGACCTGAATGGCACCCTATTCCCTACATCGTGCAATTCTTTTGACCTACCCTACAGTACATCCCATTCTCACTCTACCATCCACACACCCATCCCCAACACACACACACACACACACACACACACACACACACACACACACACACACACACACACACACACACACACACACACACACACACACACACACATACACTCTCCCCCAACACACATAAACACTCATACAACCCCCCTCCATCTTCTCCCTCAGTGTAAGGGTGTAGCATTGAGACAGATGTGCCGTGGATCCTCCCCAATCCTTTTAGAGCGTCAGATGACTTTAAATGACTGAGCTCGTTATTCATTTATTCAATCATAATAATATATTTTCCTTTGGAGTATCACGTCTCCATCGGTCCCTGCCACTCCCCCGGGGCACACAGATGTTCCACCAAGCATATGGTTCACCACTTCTCTATCATATGTTCTGTCTCTCTCAGTTCCTATCTCACCCCCTTTTCATCTCTCTCTCTCTCTCTCTCTCTCTCTCTCTCTCTCTGTCTCTCTCTCTCTCTGTGTCTCTCTCTGTCTCTCTCTGTCTCTCTCTCTCTCTCTCTCGCTCTCTCTGTCTCTCTCTCTCTCTCTCTCTCTGTCTCTCTCTCTCTCTCTGTCTCTCTCTCTCTCTCTCTCTCTCTCTCTCTCTCTCTGTCTCTCTCTCTCTCTGTGTCTCTCTCTCTCACTGTCTCTCTCTCTCTCTCTCTCTCTCGGTCTCTCTCTCTCTCTCTCTCTCTCTCTCTCTCTCTCTCTCTCTCTCTGTCTCTCTCTCTCTCTCTCTCTCTCTCTCTCTGTCTTTCTCTCTCTTTCTCTCGCTCTCTCGCTCTCTCTTTCAGTTCCTATCTCCCCCTTTTAATCTCTCTCTCTCCCTCTCGCTCTCTCTCAGTTCCTATCTCTCATGCTTTTTCTCTTCCCATTAATAACCCTCTATTTTCCTCTTTGTATTTATTCTCTCTCACTCTCTTTCTCTCCAGCTAACAGTTGACATGGTAACAGCCCTCAACAGAGTTGAGGTAGGGTAGCAGAGTTGTTAAAATGTTCTTGAAAGGTGCAGGGTACAGTCAATGCTTTCCCCTGTTCATTTGGTCCCCCCCCCTACCCCTGAGGCTAAGTGCTGTATAATAGGCTGAGCTAGAGAAGCTGAGAGGGGGTGAACTACTCACAGGATACCTCCCAAAATGGCTCCCTCTTAAAGTAGTGCACTAAAAAATGGAATAGGGCCTAAAGTAGGGCACGGAAAAATGGAATAGGGTCGAGGTACAGAGATGATCAACATGGAGAGAGAGAAGATATTGACAGGTACAGAGATGATCAACATGGAGAGAGAGAAGATATTGACAGGTACAGAGATGATCAACATGGAGAGAGAGAAGATATTGACAGGTACAGAGATGATCAACATGGAGAGAGAGAAGATATTGACAGGTACAGAGATGATCAACATGGAGAGAGAGAAGATATTGACAGGTACAGAGATGATCAACATGGAGAGAGAGAAGGTATTGACAGGTACAGAGATGATCAACATGGAGCGAGAGAAGATATTGACAGGTACAGAGATGATCAACATGGAGAGAGAGAAGATATTGACAGGTACAGAGATGATCAACATGGAGAGAGAGAAGATATTGACAGGTACAGAGATGATCAACATGGAGAGAGAGAAGATATTGACAGGTACAGAGATGATCAACATGGAGAGAGAGAAGGTATTGACAGGTACAGAGATGATCAACATGGAGAGAGAAGATATTGACAGGTACAGAGATGATCAACATGGAGAGAGAGAAGGTATTGACAGGTACAGAGATGATCATCAACATGGAGAGAGAGAAGATATTGACAGGTACAGAGATGATCAACAACACGGAGAGAGAGAAGAAATTGACAGGTACAGAGATGATCAACATGGAGAGAGAGAAGATATTGACAGGTACAGAGATGATCATCAACATGGAGAGAGAGAGAAGATATTGACAGGTACAGAGATGATCAACAACACGGAGAGAGAGAAGATATTGACAGGTACAGAGATGATCAACATGGAGAGAGAGAAGATATTGACAGGTACAGAGATGATCAACAACATGGAGAGAGAGAGAAGATATTGACAGGTACAGAGATGATCAACATGAAGAGAGAGAAGATATTGACAGGTACAGAGATAATCAACATGTCCTAAATGTGTCATGCGTCACATATCCAATAAATTCTGATGACCAAAGAGAGTCCAACACCAACCAAACAAGTTCAGTTCAGTCCAAATGATGACCTTTGAACCAGGTTCTCGCTGTGATTCCACTATCCTTCCCTTACGAAACCCCAAAAACTCACATAGGACTTAGTTACTCAAATCAATGCTTTGTAAACAGACTGCCTACTGAGAAACTCTGCTGAGAAACTCTACTGAGAGACTCTACTGAGAGACTCTACTGAGAAACTCTACTGAGAGACTCTACTGAGAGACTCTACTGAGAAACTCTACTGAGACTCTACTGAGAAACTCTACTGAGAAACTCTACTGAGAGACTCTACTGAGAA
This sequence comes from Oncorhynchus masou masou, assembly GCF_036934945.1. Classification (NCBI taxonomy): domain Eukaryota; kingdom Metazoa; phylum Chordata; class Actinopteri; order Salmoniformes; family Salmonidae; genus Oncorhynchus; species Oncorhynchus masou. Next base: position 179,027 of record NW_027000513.1, read on the forward strand.
ACTCTACTGAGAAACTCTACTGAGAAACTCTACTGAGAGACTCTACTGAGAGACTCTACTGAGAATATCTTGGAGCCAAATTTCTCCTGTTTAGTGTATTGAAGCAGGTTAAAGGTTACTCTTTATACTTTGTTACCCAGTCTGACTACAGCAGTAATGACTGGCCAAAAGCCTTCCTCACCCAGTATGACTACAGCAGTAATGACTGGCCAACAGCCTTCCTCACCCAGTCTGACTACAGCAGTAATGACTGGCCAAAAGCCTTCCTTACCCAGTCTGACTACAGCAGTAATGACTGGCCAAAGCCTTCCTCACCCAGTCTGACTACAGCAGTAATGACTGGCCAAAAGCCTTCCTTACCCAGTCTGACTACAGCAGTAATGACTGGCCAAAGCCTTCCTCACCCAGTCTGACTACAGCAGTAATGACTGGCCAAAAGCTTTCCTCACCCTGTCTGACGACAGCAGTAATGACTGGCCAAAAGCCTTCCTCACCCAGTCTGACTACAGCAGTAATGACTGGCCAAAAGCCTTCCTCACCCTGTCTGACGACAGCAGTAATGACTGGCCAAAAGCCTTCCTCACCCAGTCTGACTACAGCAGTAATGACTGGCCAAAAGCCTTCCTCACCCAGTCTGACTACAGCAGTAATGACTGGCCAAAGCCTTCCTCACCCAGTCTGACTACAGCAGTAATGACTGGCCAAAAGCCTTCCTCACCCAGTCTGACTACAGCAGTAATGACTGGCCAAAAGCCTTCCTCACCCTGTCTGACGACAGCAGTAATGACTGGCCAAAAGCCTTCCTCACCCAGTCTGACTACTGCAGTAATGACTGGCCAAAAGCCTTCCTCACCCAGTCTGACTACTGCAGTAATGACTGGCCAAAAGCCTTCCTCACCCAGTCTGACTACAGCAGTAATGACTGGCCAAAAGCCTTCCTCACCCAGTCTGACGACAGCAGTAATGACTGGCCAAAAGCCTTCCTCACCCAGTCTGACTACTGCAGTAATGACTGGCCAAAAGCCTTCCTCACCCAGTCTGACTACAGCAGTAATGACTGGCCAAAAGCCTTCCTCACCCAGTCTGACTACTGCAGTAATGACTGGCCAAAAGCCTTCCTCACCCAGTCTGACTACAGCAGTAATGACTGGCCAAAAGCCTTCCTCACCCAGTCTGACTACAGCAGTAATGACTGGCCAAAAGCCTTCCTCACCCAGTCTGACGACTGCAGTAATGACTGGCCAAAAGCCTTCCTCACCCAGTCTGACTACAGCAGTAATGACTGGCCAAAAGCCTTCCTCACCCAGTCTGACTACAGCAGTAATGACTGGCCAAAGCCTTCCTCACCCAGTCTGACTACAGCAGTAATGACTGGCCAAAAGCCTTCCTCACCCAGTCTGACTACTGCAGTAATGACTGGCCAAAAGCCTTCCTCACCCAGTCTGACGACAGCAGTAATGACTGGCCAAAAGCCTTCCTCACCCAGTCTGACTACAGCAGTAATGACTGGCCAAAAGCCTTCCTCACCCAGTCTGACTACAGCAGTAATGACTGGCCAACAGCCTTCCTCACCCAGTCTGACGACAGCAGTAATGACTGTCCAAAAGCCTTCCTCACCCAGTCTGACTACAGCAGTAATGACTGGCCAAAAGCCTTCCTCACCCAGTCTGACTACTGCAGTAATGACTGGCCAAAAGCCTTCCTCACCCAGTCTGACGACAGCAGTAATGACTGGCCAAAAGCCTTCCTCACCCAGTCTGACTACTGCAGTAATGAGTGGCCAAAAGCCTTCCTCACCCAGTCTGACTACTGCAGTAATGACTGGCCAAAAGCCTTCCTTACCCAGTCTGACTACAGCAGTAATGACTGGCCAAAAGCCTTCCTCACCCAGTCTGACTACAGCAGTAATGACTGGCCAAAAGCCTTCCTCACCCAGTCTGACTACAGCAGTAATGACTGGCCAAAAGCCTTCCTCACCCAGTCTGACTACAGCAGTAATGACTGGCCAAAAGCCTTCCTCACCCAGTCTGACTACAGCAGTAATGACTGGCCAAAAGCCTTCCTCACCCAGTCTGACTACTGCAGTAATGAGAGGCCAAAAGCCTTCCTCACCCAGTCTGACTACTGCAGTAATGAGAGGCCAAAAGCCTTCCTCATCCAGTCTGACTACTGCAGTAATGACTGGCCAAAAGCCTTCCTCACCCAGTCTGACTACAGCAGTAATGACTGGCCAAAAGCCTTCCTCACCCAGTCTGACTACAGCAGTAATGACTGGCCAAAAGCCTTCCTTACCCAGTCTGACTACAGCAGTAATGAGAGGCCAAAAGCCTTCCTCACCCAGTCTGACGACAGCAGTAATGACTGGCCAAAAGCCTTCCTCACCCAGTCTGACTACAGCAGTAATGACTGGCCAAAAGCCTTCCTCACCCAGTCTGACTACAGCAGTAATGACTGGCCAAAAGCCTTCCTCACCCAGTCTGACTACTGCAGTAATGACTGGCCAAAAGCCTTCCTCACCCAGTCTGACTACTGCAGTAATGACTGGCCAAAAGCCTTCCTCACCCAGTCTGACTACAGCAGTAATGACTGGCCAAAAGCCTTCCTCACCCAGTCTGACTACAGCAGTAATGACTGGCCAAAAGCCTTCCTCACCCAGTCTGACTACTGCAGTAATGAGAGGCCAAAAGCCTTCCTCAGTCCCAGTCTGACTCACCCAGTCAGTAATGACTGGCCAAAAGCCTTCCTCACCCAGTCTGACTACAGCAGTAATGACTGGCCAAAAGCCTTCCTCACCCAGTCTGACTACTGCAGTAATGACTGGCCAAAAGCCTTCCTCACCCAGTCTGACTACAGCAGTAATGACTGGCCAAAAGCCTTCCTCACCCAGTCTGACTACAGCAGTAATGACTGGCCAAAAGCCTTCCTCACCCAGTCTGACTACAGCAGTAATGACTGGCCAAAAGCCTTCCTCAGTCTGACCAGCAGTAATGACTGGCCAAAACTCACCCAGTCTGAGTAATGACTGGCCAAAAGCCTTCCTCACCCAGTCTGACTACAGCAGTAATGACTGGCCAAAAGCCTTCCTCACCCAGTCTGACTACAGCAGTAATGACTGGCCAAAAGCCTTCCTCACCCAGTCTGACTACAGCAGTAATGACTGGCCAAAAGCCTTCCTCACCCAGTCTGACTACTGCAGTAATGACTGGCCAAAAGCCTTCCTCACCCAGTCTGACTACAGCAGTAATGACTGGCCAAAAGCCTTCCTCACCCAGTCTGACTACAGCAGTAATGACTGGCCAAAAGCCTTCCTCACCCAGTCTGACTACAGCAGTAATGACTGGCCAAAAGCCTTCCTCACCCAGTCTGACTACAGCAGTAATGACTGGCCAAAAGCCTTCCTCACCCAGTCTGACTACAGCAGTAATGACTGGCCAAAAGCCTTCCTCACCCAGTCTGACTACTGCAGTAATGACTGGCCAAAAGCCTTCCTCACCCAGTCTGACTACAGCAGTAATGACTGGCCAAAAGCCTTCCTCACCCAGTCTGACTACTGCAGTAATGACTGGCCAAAAGCCTCCTCACCCAGTCTGACTACTGCAGTAATGACTGGCCAAAAGACTACAGCAGTAATGACTGGCCAAAAGCCTTCCTCACCCAGTCTGACTACAGCAGTAATGACTGGCCAAAAGCCTTCCTCACCCAGTCTGACTACAGCAGTAATGACTGGCCAAAAGCCTTCCTCACCCAGTCTGACTACAGCAGTAATGACTGGCCAAAAGCCTTCCTCACCCAGTCTGACTACAGCAGTAATGACTGGCCAAAAGCCTTCCTCACCCAGTCTGACTACTGCAGTAATGAGAGGCCAAAAGCCTTCCTCACCCAGTCTGACTACTGCAGTAATGAGAGGCCAAAAGCCTTCCTCATCCAGTCTGACTACTGCAGTAATGACTGGCCAAAAGCCTTCCTCACCCAGTCTGACTACAGCAGTAATGACTGGCCAAAAGCCTTCCTCACCCAGTCTGACTACAGCAGTAATGACTGGCCAAAAGCCTTCCTTACCCAGTCTGACTACAGCAGTAATGAGAGGCCAAAAGCCTTCCTCACCCAGTCTGACTACAGCAGTAATGACTGGCCAAAAGCCTTCCTCACCCAGTCTGACTACAGCAGTAATGACTGGCCAAAAGCCTTCCTCACCCAGTCTGACTACAGCAGTAATGACTGGCCAAAAGCCTTCCTCACCCAGTCTGACTACTGCAGTAATGACTGGCCAAAAGCCTTCCTCACCCAGTCTGACTACTGCAGTAATGACTGGCCAAAAGCCTTCCTCACCCAGTCTGACTACAGCAGTAATGACTGGCCAAAAGCCTTCCTCACCCAGTCTGACTACAGCAGTAATGACTGGCCAAAAGCCTTCCTCACCCAGTCTGACTACTGCAGTAATGAGAGGCCAAAAGCCTTCCTCACCCAGTCTGACTACAGCAGTAATGACTGGCCAAAAGCCTTCCTCACCCAGTCTGACTACTGCAGTAATGACTGGCCAAAAGCCTTCCTCACCCAGTCTGACTACAGCAGTAATGACTGGCCAAAAGCCTTCCTCACCCAGTCTGACTACAGCAGTAATGACTGGCCAAAAGCCTTCCTCACCCAGTCTGACTACTGCAGTAATGACTGGCCAAAAGCCTTCCTCACCCAGTATGACTACAGCAGTAATGACTGGCCAACAGCCTTCCTCACCCAGTCTGACTACAGCAGTAATGACTGGCCAAAAGCCTTCCTCACCCAGTCTGACTACAGCAGTAATGACTGGCCAAAAGCCTTCCTCACCCAGTCTGACTACAGCAGTAATGAAGGGCCAAAAGCCTTCCTCACCCTGTCTGACTACTGCAGTAATGAAGGGCCAAAAGCCTTCCTCACCCAGTCTGACTACTGCAGTAATGAAGGGCCAAAAGCCTTCCTCACCCAGTCTGACTACTGCAGTAATGAAGGGCCAAAAGCCTTCCTCACCCAGTCTGACTACAGCAGTAATGAGAGGCCAAAAGCCTTCCTTACCCAGTCTGACTACAGCAGTAATGAAGGGCCAAAAGCCTTCCTCACCCAGTCTGACTACTGCAGTAATGACTGGCCAAAAGCCTTCCTCACCCATTCTGACTACAGCAGTAATGACTGGCCAAAAGCCTTCCTCACCCAGTCTGACTACAGCAGTAATGACTGGCCAAAAGCCTTCCTCACCCAGTCTGACTACTGCAGTAATGACTGGCCAAAAGCCTTCCTCACCCAGTCTGACTACTGCAGTAATGACTGGCCAAAAGCCTTCCTCACCCAGTCTGACTACAGCAGTAATGAGTGGCCAAAAGCCTTCCTCACCCAGTCTGACTACAGCAGTAATGACTGGCCAAAAGCCTTCCTTACCCAGTCTGACTACAGCAGTAATGAGAGGCCAAAAGCCTTCCTCACCCAGTCTGACTACAGCAGTAATGAGAGGCCAAAAGCCTTCCTCACCCAGTCTGACTACTGCAGTAATGACTGGCCAAAAGCCTTCCTCACCCAGTCTGACGACAGCAGTAATGACTGGCCAAAAGCCTTCCTCACCCAGTCTGACTACTGCAGTAATGAGTGGCCAAAAGCCTTCCTCACCCAGTCTGACGACAGCAGTAATGACTGGCCAAAAGCCTTCCTCACCCAGTCTGACTACTGCAGTAATGACTGGCCAAAAGCCTTCCTCACCCAGTCTGACTACAGCAGTAATGAGTGGCCAAAAGCCTTCCTCACCCAGTCTGACTACAGCAGTAATGAGAGGCCAAAAGCCTTCCTCACCCAGTCTGACTACAGCAGTAATGAGAGGCCAAAAGCCTTCCTCACCCAGTCTGACTACTGCAGTAATGACTGGCCAAAAGCCTTCCTCACCCAGTCTGACTACAGCAGTAATGACTGGCCAAAAGCCTTCCTCACCCAGTCTGACGACAGCAGTAATGACTGGCCAAAAGCCTTCCTCACCCAGTCTGACTACTGCAGTAATGACTGGCCAAAAGCCTTCCTCACCCAGTCTGACTACAGCAGTAATGACTGGCCAAAAGCCTTCCTCACCCAGTCTGACTACTGCAGTAATGACTGGCCAAAAGCCTTCCTCACCCAGTCTGACTACAGCAGTAATGACTGGCCAAAAGCCTTCCTCACCCAGTCTGACTACAGCAGTAATGACTGGCCAAAAGCCTTCCTCACCCAGTCTGACGACTGCAGTAATGACTGGCCAAAAGCCTTCCTCACCCAGTCTGACTACAGCAGTAATGACTGGCCAAAAGCCTTCCTCACCCAGTCTGACTACAGCAGTAATGACTGGCCAAAAGCCTTCCTCACCCTGTCTCTCTACAGCAGTAATGACTGGCCAAAAGCCTTCCTCACCCAGTCTGACTACTGCAGTAATGACTGGCCAAAAGCCTTCCTCACCCAGTCTGACTACTGCAGTAATGACTGGCCAAAAGCCTTCCTCACCCAGTCTGACTACTGCAGTAATGACTGGCCAAAAGCCTTCCTCACCCAGTCTGACGACAGCAGTAATGACTGGCCAAAAGCCTTCCTCACCCAGTCTGACTACAGCAGTAATGACTGGCCAAAAGCCTTCCTCACCCAGTCTGACTACAGCAGTAATGACTGGCCAACAGCCTTCCTCACCCAGTCTGACGACAGCAGTAATGACTGTCCAAAAGCCTTCCTCACCCAGTCTGACTACAGCAGTAATGACTGGCCAAAAGCCTTCCTCACCCAGTCTGACTACTGCAGTAATGACTGGCCAAAAGCCTTCCTCACCCAGTCTGACGACAGCAGTAATGACTGGCCAAAAGCCTTCCTCACCCAGTCTGACTACTGCAGTAATGAGTGGCCAAAAGCCTTCCTCACCCAGTCTGACTACTGCAGTAATGACTGGCCAAAAGCCTTCCTTACCCAGTCTGACTACAGCAGTAATGACTGGCCAAAAGCCTTCCTCACCCAGTCTGACTACAGCAGTAATGACTGGCCAAAAGCCTTCCTCACCCAGTCTGACTACAGCAGTAATGACTGGCCAAAAGCCTTCCTCACCCAGTCTGACTACAGCAGTAATGACTGGCCAAAAGCCTTCCTCACCCAGTCTGACTACAGCAGTAATGACTGGCCAAAAGCCTTCCTCACCCAGTCTGACTACTGCAGTAATGAGAGGCCAAAAGCCTTCCTCACCCAGTCTGACTACTGCAGTAATGAGAGGCCAAAAGCCTTCCTCATCCAGTCTGACTACTGCAGTAATGACTGGCCAAAAGCCTTCCTCACCCAGTCTGACTACAGCAGTAATGACTGGCCAAAAGCCTTCCTCACCCAGTCTGACAGCAGTAAGCAGTAATGACTGGCCAAAAGCCTTCCTCACCCAGTCTGACTACAGCAGTAATGAGAGGCCAAAAGCCTTCCTCACCCAGTCTGACTACAGCAGTAATGACTGGCCAAAAGCCTTCCTCACCCAGTCTGACTACAGCAGTAATGACTGGCCAAAAGCCTTCCTCACCCAGTCTGACTACAGCAGTAATGACTGGCCAAAAGCCTTCCTCACCCAGTCTGACTACTGCAGTAATGACTGGCCAAAAGCCTTCCTCACCCAGTCTGACTACAGCAGTAATGACTGGCCAAAAGCCTTCCTCACCCAGTCTGACTACAGCAGTAATGACTGGCCAAAAGCCTTCCTCACCCAGTCTGACTACTGCAGTAATGACTGGCCAAAAGCCTTCCTCACCCAGTCTGACTACAGCAGTAATGACTGGCCAAAGCCTTCCTCACCCAGTCTGACTACTGCAGTAATGACTGGCCAAAAGCCTTCCTCACCCAGTCTGACTACTGCAGTAATGACTGGCCAAAAGCCTTCCTCACCCAGTCTGACTACAGCAGTAATGACTGGCCAAAGCCTTCCTCACCCAGTCTGACTACTGCAGTAATGACTGGCCAAAAGCCTTCCTCACCCAGTCTGACTACAGCAGTACCCACTGGCCAAATGAGCCAACTTCCTCACCCAGTCTGACTACTGCAGTAATGACTGGCCAAAAGCCTTCCTCACCCAGTCTGACTACAGCAGTAATGACTGGCCAAAAGCCTTCCTCACCCAGTCTGACTACAGCAGTAATGAAGGGCCAAAAGCCTTCCTCACCCAGTCTGACTACTGCAGTAATGACTGGCCAAAAGCCTTCCTCACCCAGTCTGACTACTGCAGTAATGACTGGCCAAAAGCCTTCCTCACCCAGTCTGACTACTGCAGTAATGACTGGCCAAAAGCCTTCCTCACCCAGTCTGACTACAGCAGTAATGAGAGGCCAAAAGCCTTCCTTACCCAGTCTGACTACAGCAGTAATGAAGGGCCAAAAGCCTTCCTCACCCAGTCTGACTACTGCAGTAATGACTGGCCAAAAGCCTTCCTCACCCATTCTGACTACAGCAGTAATGACTGGCCAAAAGCCTTCCTC
>NW_027000513.1:195000-207500 GCF_036934945.1 Oncorhynchus masou masou
AGTCCAGTGTGTGTTTAGAGTCCAGTGTGGGTAGAGTCCAGTGTGTCCAGTGTGTGTTTAGAGCCCATTGTGTGTTTAGAGTCCAGTGTGTGTTTAGAGTCCAGTGTGTCCAGTGTTTGTTTAGAGTCCAGTGTGTGGGTAGAGTCCAGTGTGTGTTTAGAGTCTAGTGTGTGTTTAGAGTCCAGACATTGTAGTTAAGAATTTGTTCTTAATAAAATGACTTGCCTGGTTAAATCAAGGTAAAATATAATCTATACTACCTCACTATTTCTGACCAGGGTCCTACAGGAAGGAAAATAATAGGTCACCTAAATAGTGCCCTATTCCCTATATAGTGCACTATTTCTAACCAGGGTCCTACAGGAAGGAAGGGAATAGGTCACCTAAATGGTGCCCTATTCCCTATATTGTGCACTATTTCTAACCAGGGTCCTACAGGAAGGAAGAGAATAGGTCACCTAAGTGGTGCCCTATTCCCTATATAGTGCACTATTTCTGACCAGGGTCCTACAGGAAGGAAGAGAATAGGTCACCTAAATGGTGCCCTATTCCCTATATAGTGCACTATTTCTGACCAGGGTCCTACAGGAAGGAAGAGAATAGGTCACCTAAATGGTGCCCTATTCCCTATATAGTGCACTATTTCTAACCAGGGTCCTACAGGAAGGAAGAGAATAGATCACCTAAATGGTGCCCTATTCCCTATATAGTGCACTATTTCTAACCAGGGTCCTGCAGGAAGGAAGAGAATAGGTCACCTAAGTGGTGCCCTATTCCCTATATAGTGCACTATTTCTGACCAGTATCCTACTCGAAGGAAGAGAATAGGTCATTTAGTGCACCATTTAGGTGCCCTATTCTTCTTCTTCTTGCAGGACCCTGGTTAGAAATAGTGCACTATATAGGGAATAGGGCACCATTTAGGTGACCTATTCTCTTCCTTCCTGTAGGACCCTGGTTAGAAATAGTGCACTATATAGGGAATAGGGCACCATTTAGTTTTTAGTTGTTTTTTTTTGCTTATATATTACTCCTTCCTTACTCATATATATGCAACAAAACCAACGCTACTTTATATTGTTGTTATCAACACAAAACAAACATCCACCCCCTCCCCCCCCCCCCCCCACAGAGTTGTTTTTGTGATTGCAGTCGCAGCTGGCTGTTGACATGAAACAGAATAGGAAATGTCCCAAAGTGGACCTCCGCTGCAATCAAGTGCCTTGGTAGGAGGTTTCATCTGATCAGAAAGACGGGGAGGGGAAACCTCTAGAAGACAGAAGAGTTCGTCTATTTTATCTCTACTTTTACAGTCCATTTAATCAGGATGCAGGGTTTGGTTTTGATCTTGATGAAGGGTACAGAGTCCCTTGTGAGTCTCAAATGGCACCCTATTCCCTACAAAGTGCACCCTATTCCCTACATAGTGCACCCTATTCCCTACATAGTGCACCCTATTCCTTACATAGTGCACCCTATTCCCTACATAGTGCACCCTATTCCCTACATAGTGCACCCTATTCCCTACAAAGTGCACCCTATTCCCTACATAGTGCACCCTAATCCCTACATAGTGCACCCTATTCCCTACGTAGTGCACCGTATTCCCTACACAGTGCACCCTTTTCCCTACAGAGTGCACCCTATTCCCTACATAGTGCACCCTATTCCCTACATAGTGCACCCTATTCCCTACATAGTGCATGAACATGGGACCTGGTCAAAGATAGTGCACTATTTAACCTTTATTTGACCAGGCAAGTCAGTATAAAGAACAAACTTCTATTTTCAATGACGGCCTACCAGGGAACAGCGGGTTCCCGTTCTGCCCCTGAACCCACTGTTCCTAGGCCGTCATTGAAAATAAGAATTTGTTCTTAATTAACTGACTTGCCTGGTTAAATAAAGGTAAAAAAAATACAAAATAATAAATAAATACATAAATAACTGCTTTGTTCAGGGACAGAATGACATATTTTTACCTTCTCAGCTCGGGGATTTGATCTTACAACCTTTTGGTGACAAGTCCAACACTCTAACCACTAGGATACCTGCCTCCCCCTCTAACCACTAGGATACCTGCCTCCCCCTCTAACCACTAGGATACCTGCCTCCCCCCTCTAACCACTAGGATAACTGCCTCCCCCCTCTAACCACTAGGATACCTGCCTCCCCCTCTAACCACTAGGATACCTGCCTCCCCCTCTAACCACTAGGATACCTGCCTCCCCCCTCTAACCACTAGGATACCTGCCTCCCCCCTCTAACCACTAGGATACCTGCCGCCCCCCTCTAAGCACTAGGATACCTGCCGCCCCCCTCTAAGCACTAGGATACCTGCCGGCCCCCTCTAACCACTAGGATACCTGCCTCCCCCTCTAACCACTAGGCTACCTGCCTCCCCCTCTAACCACTAGGATACCTGCCTCCCCCTCTAACCACTAGGATACCTGCCTCCCCCTCTAAGCACTAGGATACCTGCCTCCCCCTCTAACCACTAGGATACCTGCCTCCCCCTCTAACCACTAGGATACCTGCCGGCCCCCTCTAACCACTAGGATACCTGCCGGCCCCCTCTAACCACTAGGATACCTGCCTCCCCCCTCTAACCACTAGGATACCTGCCTCCCCCCTCTAACCACTAGGATACCTGCCTCCCCCTCTAACCACTAGGATAACTGCCTCCCCCCTCTAACCACTAGGATACCTGCCTCCCCCTCTAACCACTAGGCTACCTGCCTCCCCCTCTAACCACTAGGATACCTGCCTCCCCCTCTAACCACTAGGATACCTGCCTCCCCCTCTAACCACTAGGATACCTGCCTCCCCCTCTAACCACTAGGATACCTGCCTCCCCCTCTAAGCACTAGGATACCTGCCGCCCCCTCTAACCACTAGGATACCTGCCTCCCCCTCTAACCACTAGGATACCTGCCTCCCCCTCTAAGCACTAGGATACCTGCCGCCCCCTCTAACCACTAGGATACCTGCCTCCCCCTCTAACCACTAGGATACCTGCCTCCCCCTCTAACCACTAGGATACCTGCCTCCCCCTCTAACCACTAGGATACCTGCCTCCCCCTCTAACCACTAGGATACCTGCCTCCCCCTCTAACCACTAGGATACCTGCCTCCCCCTCTAAGCACTAGTATACCTGCCTCCCCCTCTAACCACTAGGATACCTGCCTCCCCCTCTAACCACTAGGATACCTGCCTCCCCTCTAACCACTAGGATACCTGCCTCCCCCTCTAACCACTAGGATACCTGCCTCCCCCTCTAACCACCAGGCTACCTGCCTCCCCCTCTAACCACTAGGATACCTGCCTCCCCCTCTAACCACTAGGATACCTGCCTCCCCCTCTAACCACTAGGATACCTGCCTCCCCTCTAACCACTAGGATACCTGCCTCCCCCTCTAACCACTAGGATACCTGCCTCCCCCTCTAACCACTAGGATACCTGCCACCCCCTCTAACCACTAGGATACCTGCCTCCCCCTCTAACCACTAGGATACCTGCCTCCCCTCTAACCACTAGGATACCTGCCTCCCCCTCTAACCACTAGGATACCTGCCTCCCCCTCTAACCACTGGGATACCTGCCTCCCCCTCTAACCACTAGGATACCTGCCGGCCCCCTCTAAGCACTAGGATACCTGCCAGCCCCCTCTAACCACTAGGATACCTGCCGCCCCCTCTAAGCACTAGGATACCTGCCGGCCCCCTCTAAGCACTAGGATACCTGCCGCCCCCTCTAACCACTAGGATACCTGCCTCCCCCTCTAAGCACTAGGATACCTGCCGCCCCCTCTAACCACTAGGATACCTGCCGCCCCCTCTAAGCACTAGGATACCTGCCGGCCACCTCTAACCACTAGGATACCTGCCTCCCCCTCTAACCACTAGGATACCTGCCGGCCCCCTCTAAGCACTAGGATACCTGCCGCCCCCTCTAAGCACTAGGATACCTGCCGCCCCCTCTAACCACTAGGATACCTGCCTCCCCTCTAACCACTAGGATACCTGCCTCCCCCTCTAAGCACTAGGATACCTGCCGCCCCCCCTCTAACCACTAGGATACCTGCCTCCCCCTCTAACCACTAGGATACCTGCCTCCCCCTCTAAGCACTAGAATACCTGCCGGCCCACTCTAACCACTAGGATACCTGCCGCCCCCTCTAAGCACTAGGATACCTGCCGCCCCCTCTAACCACTAGGATACCTGCCGCCCCCTCTAAGCACTAGGATACCTGCCGGCCCCCTCTAAGCACTAGGATACCTGCCGCCCCCTCTAACCACTAGGATACCTGCCACCCCCTCTAAGCACTAGGATACCTGCCAGCCCCCTCTAACCACTAGGATACCTGCCGCCCCCTCTAAGCACTAGGATACCTGCCGGCCCCCTCTAAGCACTAGGATACCTGCCGCCCCCCTCTAACCACTAGGATACCTGCCTCCCCCTCTAAGCACTAGGATACCTGCCGCCCCCTCTAACCACTAGGATACCTGCCGCCCCCTCTAAGCACTAGGATACCTGCCGGCCCCCTCTAACCACTAGGATACCTGCCTCCCCCTCTAACCACTAGGATACCTGCCGGCCCCCTCTAAGCACTAGGATACCTGCCGCCCCCTCTAAGCACTAGGATACCTGCCGCCCCCTCTAACCACTAGGATACCTGCCTCCCCCTCTAACCACTAGGATACCTGCCGGCCCCCTCTAAGCACTAGGATACCTGCCGCCCCCCTCTAACCACTAGGATACCTGCCTCCCCCTCTAAGCACTAGGATACCTGCCGCCCCCTCTAACCACTAGGATACCTGCCGCCCCCTCTAAGCACTAGGATACCTGCCGGCCCCCTCTAACCACTAGGATACCTGCCTCCCCCTCTAACCACTAGGATACCTGCCTCCCCCTCTAAGCACTAGAATACCTGCCGGCCCCCTCTAACCACTAGGATACCTGCCGCCCCCTCTAAGCACTAGGATACCTGCCGGCCCCTCTAAGCACTAGGATACCTGCCGCCCCCTCTAACCACTAGGATACCTGCCTCCCCCTCTAACCACTAGGATACCTGCCTCCCCCTCTAACCACTAGGATACCTGCCTCCCCCTCTAACCACTAGGATACCTGCCTCCCCCTCTAACCACTAGGATACCTGCCTCCCCTCTAACCACTAGGATACCTGCCGGCCCCCTCTAAGCACTAGGATACCTGCCAGCCCCCTCTAACCACTAGGATACCTGCCGCCCCCTCTAAGCACTAGGATACCTGCCGGCCCCCTCTAAGCACTAGGATACCTGCCGCCCCCTCTAACCACTAGGATACCTGCCTCCCCCTCTAAGCACTAGGATACCTGCCGCCCCCTCTAACCACTAGGATACCTGCCGCCCCCTCTAAGCACTAGGATACCTGCCGGCCACCTCTAACCACTAGGATACCTGCCTCCCCCTCTAACCACTAGGATACCTGCCGGCCCCCTCTAAGCACTAGGATACCTGCCGCCCCCTCTAAGCACTAGGATACCTGCCGCCCCCTCTAACCACTAGGATACCTGCCTCCCCCTCTAACCACTAGGATACCTGCCTCCCCCTCTAAGCACTAGGATACCTGCCGCCCCCTCTAACCACTAGGATACCTGCCTCCCCCTCTAACCACTAGGATACCTGCCTCCCCCTCTAAGCACTAGAATACCTGCCGGCCCACTCTAACCACTAGGATACCTGCCGCCCCCTCTAAGCACTAGGATACCTGCCGGCCCCCTCTAACCACTAGGATACCTGCCGCCCCCTCTAAGCACTAGGATACCTGCCGGCCCCCTCTAAGCACTAGGATACCTGCCGCCCCCTCTAACCACTAGGATACCTGCCACCCCCTCTAAGCACTAGGATACCTGCCAGCCCCCTCTAACCACTAGGATACCTGCCGCCCCCTCTAAGCACTAGGATACCTGCCGGCCCCCTCTAAGCACTAGGAAACCTGCCGCCCCCTCTAACCACTAGGATACCTGCCTCCCCCTCTAAGCACTAGGATACCTGCCGCCCCCTCTAACCACTAGGATACCTGCCGCCCCCTCTAAGCACTAGGATACCTGCCGGCCCCCTCTAACCACTAGGATACCTGCCTCCCCCTCTAACCACTAGGATACCTGCCGGCCCCTCTAAGCACTGGGATACCTGCCGCCCCCCTCTAAGCACTAGGATACCTGCCGCCCCCCTCTAAGCACTAGGATACCTGCCTCCCCCCTCTAACCACTAGGATACCTGCCGCCCCCCTCTAAGCACTAGGATACCTGCCGCCCCCTCTAACCACTAGGATACCTGCCTCCCCCTCTAAGCACTAGGATACCTGCCGCCCCCTCTAACCACTAGGATACCTGCCTCCCCCTCTAAGCACTAGGATACCTGCCGCCCCCTCTAACCACTAGGATACCTGCCGCCCCCTCTAAGCACTAGGATACCTGCCGGCCCCCTCTAACCACTAGGATACCTGCCTCCCCCTCTAACCACTAGGATACCTGCCGGCCCCCTCTAAGCACTAGGATACCTGCCGCCCCCTCTAAGCACTAGGATACCTGCCGCCCCCTCTAACCACTAGGATACCTGCCTCCCCCTCTAACCACTAGGATACCTGCCGGCCCCCTCTAAGCACTAGGATACCTGCCGCCCCCTCTAACCACTAGGATACCTGCCTCCCCCTCTAAGCACTAGGATACCTGCCGCCCCCCTCTAACCACTAGGATACCTGCCGCCCCTCTAAGCACTAGGATACCTGCCGCCCCCTCTAACCACTAGGATACCTGCCTCCCCTCTAACCACTAGGATACCTGCCTCCCCCTCTAAGCACTAGAATACCTGCCGGCCCCCTCTAACCACTAGGATACCTGCCGCACCCCTCTAAGCACTAGGATACCTGCCGGCCCCCTCTAAGCACTAGGATACCTGCCGCCCCCCTCTAAGCACTAGGATACCTGCCTCCCCCTCTAACCACTAGGATACCTGCCTCCCCCTCTAACCACTAGGATACCTGCCTCCCCCTCTAACCACTAGGATACCTGCCTCCCCCTCTAACCACTAGGATACCTGCCTCCCCTCTAACCACTAGGATACCTGCCGGCCCCCTCTAAGCACTAGGATACCTGCCAGCCCCCTCTAACCACTAGGATACCTGCCGCCCCTCTAAGCACTAGGATACCTGCCGGCCCCCTCTAAGCACTAGGATACCTGCCCCCCCCTCTAACCACTAGGATACCTGCCTCCCCCTCTAAGCACTAGGATACCTGCCGCCCCCTCTAACCACTAGGATACCTGCCGCCCCCTCTAAGCACTAGGATACCTGCCGGCCACCTCTAACCACTAGGATACCTGCCTCCCCCTCTAACCACTAGGATACCTGCCGGCCCCCTCTAAGCACTAGGATACCTGCCGCCCCCTCTAAGCACTAGGATACCTGCCGCCCCCTCTAACCACTAGGATACCTGCCTCCCCTCTAACCACTAGGATACCTGCCTCCCCTCTAAGCACTAGGATACCTGCCGCCCCCTCTAACCACTAGGATACCTGCCTCCCCTCTAACCACTAGGATACCTGCCTCCCCCCTCTAAGCACTAGAATACCTGCCGGCCCACTCTAACCACTAGGATACCTGCCGCCCCCTCTAAGCACTAGGATACCTGCCGGCCCCCTCTAACCACTAGGATACCTGCCGCCCCCTCTAAGCACTAGGATACCTGCCGGCCCCCTCTTAGCACTAGGATACCTGCCGCCCCCTCTAACCACTAGGATACCTGCCACCCCCTCTAAGCACTAGGATACCTGCCAGCCCCCTCTAACCACTAGGATACCTGCCGCCCCTCTAAGCACTAGGATACCTGCCGGCCCCCTCTAAGCACTAGGAAACCTGCCGCCCCCTCTAACCACTAGGATACCTGCCTCCCCCTCTAAGCACTAGGATACCTGCCGCCCCCTCTAACCACTAGGATACCTGCCTCCCCCTCTAAGCACTAGGATACCTGCCGGCCCCCTCTAACCACTAGGATACCTGCCTCCCCCTCTAACCACTAGGATACCTGCCTCCCCCTCTAAGCACTAGGATACCTGCCGCCCCCTCTAAGCACTAGGATACCTGCCTCCCCCTCTAACCACTAGGATACCTGCCTCCCCCTCTAACCACTAGGATACCTGCCGGCCCCTCTAAGCACTAGGATACCTGCCGCCCCCTCTAACCACTAGGATACCTGCCTCCCCCTCTAAGCACTAGGATACCTGCCGCCCCCTCTAACCACTAGGATACCTGCCGCCCCCCTCTAAGCACTAGGATACCTGCCTCCCCCTCTAACCACTAGGATACCTGCCTCCCCCTCTAACCACTAGGATACCTGCCTCCCCCTCTAAGCACTAGAATACCTGCCGGCCCCCTCTAACCACTAGGATACCTGCCGCCCCTCTAAGCACTAGGATACCTGCCGGCCCCCTCTAAGCACTAGGATACCTGCCGCCCCCTCTAACCACTAGGATACCTGCCCGCCCCCTCTAACCACTAGGATACCTGCCAGCCCCCTCTAACCACTAGGATACCTGCTGCCCCCTCTAAGCACTAGGATACCTGCCTTCCCCCTCTAAGCACTAGGATACCTGCCTCCCCCTCTAACCACTAGGATACCTGCCGCCCCCCTCTAAGCACTAGGATACCTGCCGCCCCCTCTAACCACTAGGATACCTGCCTCCCCTCTAAGCACTAGGATACCTGCTGCCCCCCTCTAACCATTAGGATACCTGCCTCCCCCTCTAAGCACTAGGATACCAGCCGCCCCCTCTAACCACTAGGATACCTGCCGGCCCCCTCTAACCACTAGGATACCTGCCGGCCCCCTCTAACCACTAGGATACCTGCCGCCCCCTCTAACCACTAGGATACCTGCCGGCCCCCTCTAAGCACTAGGATACCTGCCGCCCCCTCTAACCACTAGGATACCTGCCGGCCCCCTCTAACCACTAGGATACCTGCCTCCCCCTCTAACCACTAGTATACCTGCCGGCCCCCTCTAACCACTAGGATACCTGCCGCCCCCTCTAAGCACTAGGATACCTGCCGGCCCCCTCTAAGCACTAGGATACCTGCCGGCCCCCTCTAACCACTAGGATACCTGCCGGCCCCCTCTAACCACTAGGATACCTGCCGCCCCCTCTAACCACTAGGATACCTGCCGGCCCCCTCTAACCACGAGGATACTAACCACTAGGATACCTGCTTGCCCCCTCTAACAACTAGGATACCTGCCTCCCCCTCTAACCACCAGGCTACCTGCCTCCCCCTCTAACCACTAGGCTACCTGCCTCCCCCTCTAACCACTAGGCTACCTGCCTCCCCCCTCTAACCACTAGGATACCTGCCTCCCCCTCTAACCACTAGGATACCTGCCGGCCCAAGGTGCCATTTTGGAACACAGATGTCCCGTTGAAGCATGAGATCACCGACCGATGCAAATATTTGAAGATAATTAATTGAACCTCCATGGTGTTACATAATTAATTAAACCTCCATGATGTTAGATAATTAATTGAACCTCCATGGTGTTAGATATTTAATTAAACCTCCATGTTGTTAGATAAATAATTGAACCTCCATGGTGTTAGATAATTAATTGAACCTCCATGGTGTTAGATAATTAATTAAACTTCCATGTTGTTAGATAATTAATTGAACCTCCATGGTGTTAGATATTTTAATTGAACCTCCATGGTGTTAGATAATTAATTAAACCTCCATGTTGTTAGATAATTAATTAAACCTCCATGTTATTAGATAATTAATTGAACCTCCATGGTGTTAGATAATTAATTAAACCTCCATGTTGTTAGATAATTAATTAAACCTCCATGTTGTTAGATAATTAATTAAACCTCCACAGTGTTAGATATTTTAATTGAACCTCCATGGTGTTAGATAATTAATTGAACCTCCATGGTGTTAGATAATTAATTAAACCTCCATGTTGTTAGATAATTAATTAAACCTCCATGTTGTTAGATAATTAATTGAACCTCCATGGTGTTAGATAATTAATCAAACCTCCATGTTGTTAGATAATTAATTAAACCTCCATGTTGTTAGATAATTAATTGAACCTCCATGGTGTTAGATAATTAATTGAACCTCCATGGTGTTAGATAATTAATTGAACCTCCATGGTGTTAGATAATTAATTAAACCTCCATGGTGTTAGATAATTCATTAAACCTCCACTGTGTAAAGAGAGATATACATTACTGTTCAAAAGTTTGGGGTCACTTAGAAATGTCCTTTGTATTTTAAATAAAAGCATATTTTTCTGTCCATTAAAATAACATCAAATTGATCAGAAATACAGTGTTGACATTGTTAATGTTGTAAATTACTATTGTAGCTGGAAACGGCTGATTTTTTAATGGAATATCTACATAGGCGAACAGAGGCCCATTATCAGCAACCATCACTCCTGTGTTCCAATGGCACGTTGTGTTAGCTAATACAAGTTGATCATTTTAAAAGGCTAATTGATCATTAGAAAACCCATTTGCAATTATGTTAGCACGGTTGAAAAATGTTGTCCTGATTAAAGAAGCAACAAAACTATCCGTCTTTAGACTAGTTGAGTATCTGGAGCATCAGCATTTGTGGGTTCGATTACAGGCTCATGTCCAGAAACAAGACCTTTCTTCTGATACTCATCAGTCTATTCTTGTTCTGAGAAATGAAGGCTATTCCATGTGAGAAATTGCAAAGAAACTGAAGATCTCGTACAACGTTGTGTACTACTCCCTTCACAGGACAGCGCAAACTGGCTCTAAACAGAATAGAAAGAGGAGTGGGAGGCCCCGGTGCACAACTGAGCAAGAGGACAAGTACATTAGAGTGTCTAGTTTGAGAAGCAGACGCCTCAGAAGTACCCACAAAACACCAGTCTCAATGTCAACAGTGAAGAGGCGACTCCGGGATGCTGGCCTTCTAGGCAGAGTTGCAAAGAAAAAGCCATATCTCAGGAACTCTGAGTTAGAGGTAGAGAGGTAAAGAGGTAGAGAGGTAGAGAGGTAGAGAGGGATATAGGTAGAGAGGTAGAGAGGGATATAGGTAGAGAGGGATATAGGTAGAGAGGGATAGAGGTAGAGAGGGATAGAGGTAGAGAGGGATATAGGTAGAGGAGGGATATAGTTAGAGAGGGATATACGTAGAGAGGGATATAGGTAGAGACCTAGCGAGGGATATAAGTAGAGAGGGATATAGGTAGAGAGGTAGAGAGGTAGAGCAGGGATATAGGTAGAGAGGGATATAGGTAGAGAGGGATATAGGTAGAGAAGTAGAGAGGGATATAAGTAGAGAGGGATATAAGTCTGGGAGAGGGATATAAGTAGAGAGGGTTATAAGTAGAGAGGGATATAGGTAGAGAGGGATATAGGTAGAGAGGGATATAGGTAGAGAGGTAGAGAGGTAGAGAGGTAGAGAGGGATATAAGTAGAGAGGGATATAGGTAGAGAGGAATATAAGTAGAGAGGGATATAGGTAGAGAGGAATATAGGTAGAGAGGTAGAGAGGTAGAGAGGGATATAGGTAGAGAGGGATATAGGTAGAGAGGGATATAGGTAGAGAGGGATATAGGTAGAGAGGGATATAGGTAGAGAGGGATATAGGTAGAGAGGGATA
Source organism: Oncorhynchus masou masou (assembly GCF_036934945.1). Taxonomy (NCBI): domain Eukaryota; kingdom Metazoa; phylum Chordata; class Actinopteri; order Salmoniformes; family Salmonidae; genus Oncorhynchus; species Oncorhynchus masou. The sequence goes on from NW_027000513.1 coordinate 206,679, forward strand.
TAGGTAGAGAGGTATATAGGTAGAGAGGGATATAAGTAGAGGGGGATATAGGTAGAGAGGGATATAGGTAGAGAGGGATAGAGGTAGAGAGGGATATAGGTAGAGAAGTAGAGAGGTAGAGAGGGATATAGGTAGAGAGGGATATAGGTAGAGAGGGATATAGGTAGAGAGGAATATAGGTAGAGAGGGATATAGGTAGAGAGGGATATAAGTAGAGAGGATATAGGTAGAGAAGTAGAGAGGTAGAGAGGGATATAAGTAGAGAGGGATATAGGTAGAGAGGAAGAGAGGGATATAGGTAGAGAGGGATATAGGTAGAGAGGTAGAGAGATAGAGAGGGATATAGGTAGAGAAGTAGAGAGGTAGAGAGGGATATACGAGAGAGGGATATAGGTAGAGAGGGATATAGGTAGAGAGGGATATAGGTAGAGAAGTAGAGAGGTAGAGAGGGATATAAGTAGAGAGGGATATAGGTAGAGAGGGATATAGGTAGAGAAGTAGAGAGGTAGAGAGGGATATAAGTAGAGAGGGATATAGGTGAGAGAGGGATATAGGTAGAGAGGTAGAGAGGTAGAGAGGGATATAAGTAGAGAGGGATATAAGTAGAGAGGGATATAGGTAGAGAGGGATATAGGTAGAGAGGGATATAGGTAGAGAGGGATATAGGTAGGAGGAAGAGAGGGATATACCGTGAGGGAGAACAAGTATTGGATACACTGCCGATTTTGCAGGTTTTCCTACTTACAAAGCATGTAGAGGTCTGTCATTTTTATCATAGGTACACTTCAACTGTGGAGTGGGAGGAGTGGGAGGGGGTGCACA
>NW_027000513.1:212500-220000 GCF_036934945.1 Oncorhynchus masou masou
CCACCTTTTGATGCCCTGGGGCTCTGACCTCCACCTTTTGATGCCCTGGGTCTCTGACCTCCACCTTTTGATGCCCAGGGGCTCTGACCTCCGCCTTTTGATGCCCTGAGGCTCTGACCTCTGCCTTTTGATGCCCCTGGGCTCTGACTTCCACCTTTTGATGCCCTGGGGCTCTGACCTCCACCTTTTGATGCCCTGGGGCTCTGACCTCCACCTTTTGATGCCCCTGGGCTCTGACCTCCACCTTTTGATGCCCCTGGGGCTCTAACCTCCACCTTTTGATGCCCCTGGGCTCTGACCTCCACCTTTTGATGCCCCTGGGCTCTGACCTCTACCTTTTGATGCCCTGGGGCTCTGACCTCCGCCTTTTGATGCCCCTAGGCTCTGACCTCCGCCTTTTGTGGCCCCTGGGCTCTGAACTCCACCTTTTGATGCCACTGGGGCTCTGACCTCCACCTTTTGATGCCCCTGGGCTCTGACCTCCACCTTTTGATGCCCCTGGGCTCTGACCTCCACCTTTTGATGCCCCTGGGCTCTGACCTCCACCTTTTGATGCCCTGGGGCTCTGACCTCCGCCTTTTGATGCCCTGGGTCTCTGACCTCCACCTTTTGATGCCCCTGGGCTCTGACCTCCACCTTTTTATGCCCTGGGGCTCTGACCTCCACCTTTTGATGCCCTGGGTCTCTGACCTCCACCTTTTGATGCCCCTGGGCTCTGACTTCTGCCTTTTGATGCCCTGGGGCTCTGACCTCCACCTTTTGATGCCCCTGGGCTCTGACCTCTGCCTTTTGATGCCCTGGGTCTCTGACCTCCACCTTTTGATGCCCCTGGGCTCTGACCTCTGCCTTTTGATGCCCTGGGGCTCTGACCTCCACCTTTTGATGCCCCTGGGCTCTGACCTCCACCTTTTGATGCCCTGGGTCTCTGACCTCCACCTTTTGATGCCCCTGGGCTCTGACCTCCACCTTTTGATGCCCCTGGGCTCTGACCTCTGCCTTTTGATGCCCTGGGGCTCTGACCTCTGCCTTTTGATGACCTGGGGCTCTGACCTCTGCCTTTTGATGCCCTGGGGCTCTGACCTCCACCTTTTGATGCCCCTGGGCTCTGACCTCCACCTTTTGATGCCCTGGGGCTCTGACCTCCACCTTTTGATGCCCCTGGGCTCTGACCTCCACCTTTTGATGCCCCTGGGCTCTGACCTCTGCCTTTTGATGCCCTGGGGCTCTGACCTCTGCCTTTTGATGACCTGGGGCTCTGACCTCCACCTTTTGATGCCCTGGGGCTCTGACCTCCACCTTTTGATGCCCCTGGGCTCTGACCTCCACCTTTTGATGCCCTGGGGCTCTGACCTCCACCTTTTGATGCCCCTGGGCTCTGACCTCTGCCTTTTGTGGCCCCTGGGCTCTGACCTCTGCCTTTTGATGCCCTGGGGCTCTGACTTCCACCTTCTGATGCCCTGGGGCTCTGACCTCCACCTTTTGATGCCCTGGGGCTCTGACCTCCACCTTTTGTTGCCCCTGGGCTCTGACCTCCAACTTTTGATGCCCCTGGGCTCTAACCTCCGCCTTTTGTGGCCCCTGGGCTCTGACCTCCACCTTTTGATGCCCCTGTGGCTCTAACCTCCACCTTTTGATGCACTGGGGCTCTGACCTTCGCCTTTTGATGCCCTGGGGCTCTGACCTCCACCTTTTGATGCCCCTGGGCTCTGACCTCTGCCTTTTGATGCCCTGGGGCTCTGACCTCCACCTTTTGATGCCCCTGGGCTCTGACCTCCACCCTTTGATGCCCCTAGGCTCTGACCTCCGCCTTTTGATGCCCCTGGGCTCTGACCTCCACCTTTTGATGCCCTGGGCTCTGACCTCCACCTTTTGATGCCCCTGGGCTCTGACCTCCACATTTTGATGCCCCTAGGCTCTGACCTCCGCCTTTTGTGGCCCCTGGGCTCTGACCTCCACCTTTTGATGCCCCTTGGGCTCTGACCTCCGCCTTTTGTGGCCCCTGGGCTCTGACCTCCACCTTTTGATGCCCCTTGGGCTCTGACCTCCACCTTTTGATGCCCCTTGGGCTCTGACCTCCACCTTTTGATGCCCTGGGGCTCTGACCTCCACCTGTTGATGCCCTGGGGCTCTGACCTCCACCTTTTGATGCCCTGGGTCTCTGACCTCCACCTTTTGATGCCCCTGGGCTTGACTTCTGCCTTTTGATGCCCTGGGGCTCTGACCTCCACCTTTTGATGCCCTGGGCTCTGACCTCCACCTTTTGATGCTCCTGGGCTCTGACCTCCACCTTTTGATGCCCCTGGGGCTCTAACCTCCACCTTTTGATGCCCTGGGCTCTGACCTCCACCTTTTGATGCCCTGGGGCTCTGACCTCCGCCTTTTGATGCCCTGGGTCTCTGACCACCACCTTTTGATGCCCCTGGGCTCTGACCTCCACCTTTTGATGCCCCTGGGCTCTGACCTCCACCCTTTGATGCCCCTAGGCTCTGACCTCCGCCTTGTGGCCCCTGGGCTCTGACCTCCACCTTTTGATGCCCTGGGGCTCTGACCTCCACCTTTTGATGCCCCTGGGCTCTGACCTCCACCTTTTGATGCCCTGGGGCTCTGACCTCCACCTTTTGATGCCCCTGGGCTCTGACCTCCACCTTTTGATGCCCTGGGGCTCTGACCTCTGCCTTTTGATGACCTGGGGCTCTGACCTCTGCCTTTTGATGCCCTGGGGCTCTGACCTCCACCTTTTGATGCCCCTGGGCTCTGACCTCCACCTTTTGATGCCCCGGGGCTCTGACCTCCACCTTTTGATGCCCCTGGGCTCTGACCTCCACCTTTTGATGCCCCTGGGCTCTGACCTCTGCCTTTTGATGCCCTGGGGCTCTGACCTCTGCCTTTTGATGACCTGGTCTCTGACCTCCACCTTTTGATGCCCTGGGGCTCTGACCTCCACCTTTTGATGCCCCTGGGCTCTGACCTCCACCTTTTGATGCCCTGGGGCTCTGACCTCCACCTTTTGATGCCCCTGGGCTCTGACCTCTGCCTTTTGTGGCCCCTGGGCTCTGACCTCTGCCTTTTGATGCCCTGGGGCTCTGACTTCCACCTTCTGATGCCCTGGGGCTCTGACCTCCACCTTTTGATGCCCTGGGGCTCTGACCTCCACCTTTTGATGCCCCTGGGCTCTGACCTCCAACTTTTGATGCCCCTGGGCTCTAACCTCCGCCTTTTGTGGCCCCTGGGCTCTGACCTCCACCTTTTGATGCCCCTGTGGCTCTAACCTCCACCTTTTGATGCACTGGGGCTCTGACCTTCGCCTTTTGATGCCCTGGGGCTCTGACCTCCACCTTTTGATGCCCCTGGGCTCTGACCTCTGCCTTTTGATGCCCTGGGGCTCTGACCTCCACCTTTTGATGCCCCTGGGCTCTGACCTCCACCCTTTGATGCCCCTAGGCTCTGACCTCCGCCTTTTGTGGCCCCTGGGCTCTGACCTCCACCTTTTGATGCCCCTTGGGCTCTGACCTCCACCTTTTGATGCCCCTGGGCTCTGACCTCCACCTTTTGATGCCCTGGGGCTCTGACCTCCACCTTTTGATGCCCTGGGGCTCTGACCTCCACCTTTTGATGCCCTGGGTCTCTGACCTCCACCTTTTGATGCCCCTGGGCTCTGACTTCTGCCTTTTGATGCCCTGGGGCTCTGACCTCCACCTTTTGATGCCCCTGGGCTCTGACCTCCACCTTTTGATGCTCCTGGGCTCTGACCTCCACCTTTTGATGCCCCTGGGGCTCTAACCTCCACCTTTTGATGCCCCTGGGCTCTGACCTCCACCTTTTGATGCCCTGGGGCTCTGACCTCCGCCTTTTGATGCCCTGGGTCTCTGACCACCACCTTTTGATGCCCCTGGGCTCTGACCTCCACCTTTTGATGCCCCTGGGCTCTGACCTCCACCCTTTGATGCCCCTAGGCTCTGACCTCCGCCTTTTGTGGCCCCTGGGCTCTGACCTCCACCTTTTGATGCCCCTGGGGCTCTGACCTCCACCTTTTGATGCCCCTGGGCTCTGACCTCCACCTTTTGATGCCCTGGGGCTCTGACCTCCACCTTTTGATGCCCCTGGGCTCTGACCTCCGCCTTTTGATGCCCTGGGGCTCTGACCTCTGCCTTTTGATGACCTGGGTCTCTGACCTTCGCCTTTTGATGACCTGGGTCTCTGACCTTCGCCTTTTGATGCCCTGGTGCTCTGACCTCCACCTTTTGATGCCCCTGGGCTCTCACCTCCACCTTTTGATGCCCTGGGGCTCTGACCTTCGCCTTTTGATGCCCTGGGGCTCTGACCTCCACCTTTTGATGCCCTTGGGCTCTGACCTCCACCTTTTGATGCCCTGGGGCTCTGACCTCCACCTTTTGATGCCCTGGGTCTCTGACCTCCACCTTTTGATGACCTGGGTCTCTGACCTTCGCCTTTTGATGACCTGGGTCTCTGACCTTCGCCTTTTGATGCCCTGGGGCTCTGACCTCCACCTTTTGATGCCCCTGGGCTCTCACCTCCACCTTTTGATGCCCTGGGGCTCTGACCTCCACCTTTTGATGCCCCTGGGCTCTGACCTCTGCCTTTTGTGGCCCCTGGGCTCTGACCTCTGCCTTTTGATGCCCTGGGGCTCTGACCTCCACCTTTTGATGCCCCTGGGGCTCTGACCTCCACCTTTTGATGCCCCTGGGCTCTGACCTCCGCCTTTTGATGCCCTGGGCTCTGACCTCCACCTTTTGATGCCCCTGGGCTCTGACCTCCACCTTTTGATGCCCTGGGCTCTGACCTCCACCTTTTGATGCCCTGGGGCTCTGACCTCCACCTGTTGATGCCCTGGGGCTCTGACCTCCACCTTTTGATGCCCTGGGTCTCTGACCTCCACCTTTTGATGCCCCTGGGCTCTGACTTCTGCCTTTTGATGCCCTGGGGCTCTGACCTCCACCTTTTGATGCCCCTGGGCTCTGACCTCCACCTTTTGATGCCCCTGGGCTCTGACCTCCACCTTTTGATGCCCCTGGGGCTCTAACCTCCACCTTTTGATGCCCCTGGGCTCTGACCTCCACCTTTTGATGCCCTGGGGCTCTGACCTCCGCCTTTTGATGCCCTGGGTCTCTGACCACCACCTTTTGATGCCCCTGGGCTCTGACCTCCACCTTTTGATGCCCCTGGGCTCTGACCTCCACCCTTTGATGCCCCTAGGCTCTGACCTCCGCCTTTTGTGGCCCCTGGGCTCTGACCTCCACCTTTTGATGCCCCTGGGGCTCTGACCTCCACCTTTTGATGCCCCTGGGCTCTGACCTCCACCTTTTGATGCCCTGGGGCTCTGACCTCCACCTTTTGATACCCCTGGGCTCTGACCTCCACCTTTTGATGCCCTGGGGCTCTGACCTCTGCCTTTTGATGCCCTGAGGCTCTGACCTCCGCCTTTTGATGCCCCTGGGCTCTGACCTCCACCTTTTGATGCCCTGGGGCTCTGACCTCCACCTTTTGATGACCCTGGGCTCTGACCTCCACATTTTGATGCCCCTGGGCTCTGACCTCCGCCTTTTGTGGCCCCTAGGCTCTGACCTCCGCCTTTTGTGGCCCTTGGGCTCTGAACTCCACCTCTTTGATCCCTGGGGCTCTGACCTCCACCTTTTGATGCCCCTGGGCTCTGACCTCCACCTTTTGATGCCCTGGGGCTCTGACCTCCACCTTTTGATGCCCCTGGGCTCTGACCTCCACCTTTTGATGCCCTGGGGCTCTGACCTCCACCTTTTGATGCCCTGGGTCTCTGACCTCCACCTTTTGATGCCCCTGGGCTCTGACTTCTGCCTTTTGATGCCCTGGGGCTCTGACCTCCACCTTTTGATGCCCCTGGGCTCTGACCTCCGCCTTTTGATGCCCTGGGTCTCTGACCTCCACCTTTTGATGCCCCTGGGCTCTGACCTCTGCCTTTTGATGCCCTGGGGCTCTGACCTCCACCTTTTGATGCCCCTGGGCTCTGACCTCCACCTTTTGATGCCCTGGGGCTCTGACCTCCACCTTTTGATGCCCCTGGGCTCTGACCTCCACCTTTTGATGCCCCTGGGCTCTGACCTCTGCCTTTTGATGTCCTGGGGCTCTGACCTCTGCCTTTTGATGACCTGGGTCTCTGACCTCCACCTTTTGATGCCCTGGGGCTCTGACCTCCACCTTTTGATGCCCCTGGGCTCTGACCTCCACCTTTTGATGCCCTGGGGCTCTGACCTCCACCTTTTGATACCCCTGGGCTCTGACCTCTGCCTTTTGTGGCCCCTGGGCTCTGACCTCTGCCTTTTGATGCCCTGGGGCTCTGACTTCCACCTTCTGATGCCCTGGGGCTCTGACCTCCACCTTTTGATGCCCTGGGGCTCTGACTTCTGCCTTTTGATGCCCTGGGGCTCTGACCTCCACCTTTTGATGCCCCTGGGCTCTGACCTCTGCCTTTTGATGCCCTGGGTCTCTGACCTCCACCTTTTGATGCCCCTGGGCTCTGACCTCTGCCTTTTGATGCCCTGGGGCTCTGACCTCCACCTTTTGATGCCCCTGGGCTCTGACCTCCACCTTTTGATGCCCTGGGGCTCTGACCTCCACCTTTTGATGCCCCTGGGCTCTGACCTCCACCTTTTGATGACCTGGGTCTCCTGACCTCCACCTTTTGATGCCCTGGGGCTCTGACCTCCACCTTTTGATGCCCCTGGGCTCTGACCTCCACCTTTTGATGCCCTGGGGCTCTGACCTCCACCTTTTGATGCCCCTGTGCTCTGACATTTGCCTTTTGTGGCCCCTGGGCTCTGACCTCTGCCTTTTGATGCCCTGGGCTCTGACTTCCACCTTTTGATGCCCTGGGGCTCTGACCTCCACCTTTTGATGCCCTGGGGCTCTGACCTCCGCCTTTTGATGCCCCTTGGGCTCTGACCTCCACCTTTTGATGCCCTGAGGCTCTGACCTCCGCCTTTTGATGCCCTGGGCTCTGACCTCCACCTTTTGATGCCCTGGGGCTCTGACCTCCACCTTTTGATGCCCCTGGGCTCTGACCTCCACCTTTTGATGCCCCTGGGCTCTGACCTCCACCTTTTGATGCCCCTGGGGCTCTGACCTCCACCTTTTGATGCCCCTGGGCTCTGACCTCCACCTTTTGATGCCCTGGGGCTCTGACCTCCACCTTTTGATGCCCTGGGCTCTGACCTCCTTTGATGCCCCTGGGCTTTTGATGCCCTGGGCTCTGACCTCTGCCTTTTGATGCCCTGGGGCTCTGACCTCCACCTTTTGATGCCCTGGGGCTCTGATGCCCCTGGGCTCTGACCTCCACCTTTTGATGCCCTGGGGCTCTGACCTCCACCTTTTGATGCCCTGGGCTCTGACCTCCGCCTTTTGATGCCCCTGGGCTCTGACCTCCACCTTTTGATGCCCTGGGGCGATGCCCTGACCTCCACCTTTTGATGCCCTGGGGCTCTGACCTCCAACTTTTGATGACCTGGGTCT
>NW_027000514.1:0-8593 GCF_036934945.1 Oncorhynchus masou masou
AAGCTTGTGTGGCTCAGTCGGTAGAGCATGGCGCTTGCAACGCCAAGCGTCGTGGGTTCGATTCCCGCTGGGGCCACCCATATGTAAAAGTAGTGGCCCCAGCCGACTTGTAAGTCGCTTTGGACAAAAGCGTCTGCTAAATGGGATATATTATTATTATTATATTAAAATGGTTTTAGTCGCCCATGAAGCATTCATCCATGTATATAAGAGTCTAGCTACATTTTCAGATATTGTTCATTTCTAATTTAGTCAAAGTCGTTTTCCTTGCAAGTTAAAGCATACTGTTAGCTAGCTAGTGAACGTTAGCTTGCTGGCTCTCTAGCTAACGTTACGTGTATGATCTGTGTAGTAATATTATTAGAATCTCAGAAGTCCATTATCCATTGATAGCTTGCTAACATTAGGCTATAACTATCTAACATTGAACCTAGTTGGTCAGCTTTAGCCACCTGCAGATTCATACTACAGCATTTCATGCATGGTGACTAGCTATGTCAATCCGTTTATATTGCTAGTACTGTATGGGTTGGTATTATGGTTCATTGTTTAGCTAGTAGCTAGCTACATGTCTAAACAAAAAACTCCACTTCGTCAGATGATTACATGACCCATCAAGTTAGCCATGTGTGTCTGAGAGTGATTAAAGTAATCTATTGTACAAGACAATAAAGAGCACTTCGCTAGATGTGGCTGGAGGGTGGTTATATCATTTCTTTCACATAACCCATCAATTTAGACAAGTGTGTCTGATTATAACATATTTATTATGGACACTTTTTTTTATTTTTGATATTGCTACTATGCAAATATGCTCAGAACTAATTCATTGTACCTGTGCATGTGACAAATAAATGTTAATTTGATATGATATAGTGTGTGTTTACCAGATATGGTAATGTGAAGAACATGACCTGCACCAAATCAGATTAGCATATAGGCCAAGGACTAGATAAAGTGTATTTTTACCTGGATTTTCCTGATTGTAAGCTACTACTTTCACCATGTTTAGTTTGGAAAGTTTGTTGTTTACTTCACTACCTTACTCATTATGTTTAGCACATGGCCTCACATGTGAATCCTTAAAGAGATGGTTAAGGCTTAAGAGGATGTGAACGATGCTGAGTGGGTGTACTCAAAGAAGAGCTCTCCAGTAAGTGTGCCAAAACATTCAAGGGCCATTTTCTGAAAAGTTTATTAACTTTCAAAGCAGAATTACTTTCCAATTGTTCCTCAACTGCAGTGTATAATTGACTCCTTTGTAGATCTGAGACTCTACTTTTATTCAGTGTAAAAAAACACCATTTCAAATTTTGCTACATAAGACTGAATCGAGGTGGTCGGTCACATATCGTAACATTTTGGCTGTACCTGCACAAAAACTCTTCATAGCTTGTTCTCCATCTTCTTTTTAAGTAGGGAGCCAATTTGTTTCAGCACTTTATTTTTTTTTTCCATGACTGATCAAAACTCGTTTTGTCACGGCTCTCTTTTGTCCCTCTGCAGCAGACATAGTCCGAAATATGTTTGGAACATTGCAATAAAATCACAGTATCGAAACGTACTACATATTGTGTTGACACTCCGGTATCGTGATAATATTGTATTCTGAGGTTCCTGGTAATTCCCGGCCCTAAGATTTACATTCTGCCAACCGAGAGGCTATTGCACCCCTATCAGAACCTGACACTTGTTGTTCTGAACATGTTGATGTGTATGTCGAAGGGAAATAGAATAGACAGGGTTCTAGTCTAGCCAGAACCTCTGGGCTCAACAGCAGCTGGCAAGTCAGTCACATTTCTCTAGAGATCTCAGGCGGAGAAACAACCTAGCTGTCAGTGTCGCTCCAGTAGACACGTGACTGACAGACAGCACCCCTCACGCTTACCCTGAGAAGACGAGCACCAGCCGACCGGCCGCTGCTCTGCTCTCTGCCTACTTGACATCTTGTCAGGGAATTATTTCATGTTTCCTCGGTCTCGTTGTAAGAGGCAGCTCTTTTGTCTGGGCTGTAAATTGAACGGTGTCTGTGTGTACGTGTGTGTGTACGTGTGTGTGTACGTGTGTATACGTGTGTGTGTACGTGTGTATACGTGTGTGTACGTGTGTGTACACGCGAGTCAATTAGGATCTATTCAAATCGTTTTGCAAAGTGTGGAAGTAATGAAGGCAGACGGACATATGGAGTCGTCTCTCTCTTGCCTTGCGTGCTGCATCACCACCAATGTCTATCAAGTGAGAGCTGTGTGAATTTAGTATTATAGTCTTGCCTCCATGTCTAACATCCCAAAGACCTGCCAAGTCCACAGGTGAACAGGGTAAATATGGTCATGTGTGGCAGAGCATTTAGGTCTGGTTAATGACCTGTGTTACCGCATAACGTATTTGGCTATTTGGCCTGGTGTCACTATACAGAACACAAATATAAATGCAACATTTAAATTGTTGCCTCCCCTCTGAAATAAAAGATCCCAGAAATGTTCCATACGCACAAAAAGCTTATTTCTCTCAAATGTTGTGCACAAATTAGTTTCCATCCCTGTTAGTGAGCATTTCTCCTTTGCCAAGATAATACATCTATGTGACAGGTGTGGCATATAAAGAAGCTGATTAAACAGCATTATCATTACACAGGTGCCACACAACACATGCTGACTGCAGGAATGTCCAACAGAGCTGTTGCCAGAGAACTGAATGTTAATTTCTCTACCATAAGCCGACTTGCAACGTCGTTTTAGAGAATTTGGTAGTGCGTCCAACCGGCCCAACAACCGCAGACCATGTGAGTCCAGGACCCCCACATCTGACTTCTTCACCTGTGGGATCAAGAAGGGGGGGTTCTTCGATGAACTGTAACTCAGTAAAATATTTGAAATTGTTCTATATTACATTTATATTTTTGTTCAGTATACATGTTTTGGCTTTGAAATGTGATTCAGATAATGAACAAATAAGCCCTCCTGGTGTACACACACACACACACACACACACACACACACACACACACACACACACACACACACATTTGTTTTACTATCCTTGTGGGGACCAAACAATTGATTTCCAATGAAAATCATATTTTCCCTAACCTTTAACCCCATTCCCATTCCCCGGGGTCAGGAGAGTGTGTACGTTGGACGGGGGGGTGTCAGTGGAGGTGTGTACGTTGACGGGAGGGGGTCAGGGGGGAGTCCGAGGGTCAGGAGAGGTGTGTACGGTGACTGGGGGTCAGGGGAGTGTGTACGTTGACGGGGCGGTCAGGAGAGGTGTGCACGTTGACGGGGGGTCAGTGGAGTGTGTACGTTGACGGGGGTCAGGAGAGGTGTGTACGTTGACGGGGGGGTCAGTGGAGGTGTGTACGGTGACTGGGGGGTCAGGGGAGGGTGTGTACGTTGACGGGGGGGTCAGGGAGGTGTACGTTGACGGGGGTCAGGGAGAGGTGTGTACGTTGACGGGGGGTCAGTGGAGGTGTGTACGGTGACTGGGGGTCAGGGGAGGTGTGTACGCGACGGGGGGTGTCAGTGGAGGTGTGTACGTGACGGGAGGGGGTCAGGGGAGGTGTGTACGTTGGACGGGGGGAGTCGGGGGGTCAGGGAGAGGTGTGTACGGTGACTGGGGGTGTCAGTGGAGGTGTGCACGTTGACTGGGGGGGGTCAGGGAGGGTGTGTACGCGGACGGGGGTCAGGAGGTGTGTACGGTGACTGGGGGGTCAGGGGAGGGGTGTGTACGTTGGGACGGGGGGGGGGGTCAGGGAGGTGTGTACGTTGGACCGGGGGGTCAGTGGAGGTGTGCACGTTGACGGGGTCAGGAGAGGTGTGTACGTTGACGGGGGGAGTCAGTGGAGGTGTGTACGGTGACTGGGGGGGTCAGGGGTCAGGGAGGGTGTGTGCGTGGACGGGGGGGGTCAGGAGGTGTGTGGTAAGGGGGGGGGGTCAGGGAGTGTGTGACGGGGGGGGGGGGTCAGGAGGGAGGTGTGTGCCACGTTGACGGGGGGTCCAGTGGAGGTGTGTACGGTGACTGGGGGTCAGGGGAGGGTGGGGTGGCCGTTGACGGGGGGGGGCTCAGGAGAGGTGTGTACGTTGACGGGGGGTCAGGGGAGGTGTGGGCGTTGACGGGGAGGGGGGGTCGGGGGGCAGGAGAGGTGTGTACGGTGACTGGGGGGTCAGGGGGTGTGTACGTTGGACGGGGGGGGGTCAGTGGAGGTGTGTCGGTGACTGGGGGGCTGGGGGAGGTGTGTACGCTGGGACGGGGGGGTGTCAGTGGAGTGGTGTGTCCGGTGACTGGGGGTCAGGGGGAGGTGTGTACGTTGACGGGGGAGTCGGGGGGTGGGGGAGAGGTGGAGTGACTGGGGGGCTGGGGATTGTACGTTGACTGGGGGTCAGGAGAGGTACGTTGAGTGGAGGTGTGCACAGGGGAGGTGTGTACGTTGACGGGGGGTCGGGGGGGTCAGGGGAGAGGTGTGTACGTTGACGGGGGGCCAGTGGAGGTGTACGTGACGGGGTTGGGGGGTCAGAGAGGTGTGTGCGTGACGTGTGTACGTGACGGGGGGTCAGGGAGGTGTGTACGTTGACGGGGGGTCAGGGAGGTGTGGCTGCTGACGGGGGTCAGTGGAGTGTGTACGGTGACTAGGGGGGTCAGGGGAGGTGTGTACGGTGACGGGGGGGCCGGGGGCTCAGGGAGAGGTGTGTACGCTGGACGGGGGGGTCAGGGAGGTGTGTACTGGACGGGGGGGTCATGGAGGTGTGTACGCTGACGGGGGGGGTCGGGGGCTCAGGAGAGGTGTGTACGCTGACGGGGGGGTGTCAGTGGAGGTGTGTACGTTGACGGGAGGGGGGGGTCGGGGGGTCAGGAGAGGGGGTGTGTACGTTGGACGGGGGTGTCAGTGGAGGTGTGTACGTGGACGGGAGGGGGTCAGGGGAGGTGTGTGACGTTGACGGGGGGGAGTCGGGGGTCAGGAGAGGTGTGTACGGTGACTGGGGGGGTCAGGGGAGGTGTGTACGTTGACTGGGGGGTCAGGAGAGGTGTGTACGTTGACGGGGGGGTCAGTGGAGGTGTGTACGGTGACTGGGGGGTCAGGGGAGGTGTGTACGTTGACGGGGGGGTCGGGGGTCAGGAGGTGTGTACGTTGACGGGGGGTCAGTGGAGGTGTGCACGTTGACGGGGGGGTCGGGGGTCAGGGAGAGGTGTGTACGTTGACGGGGGGTCAGTGGAGGTGTGTACGTTGACGGGGGGTCAGGGGAGGTGTGTACGTTGACGGGGGGGGTCAGGGGAGGGTGTGTACGTTGACGGGGGGGTCAGTGGAGGTGTGTACGGTGACGGGGGGGTCAGGGGAGGTGTGTACGGTGACGGGGGGTCGGGGGGCTCAGGAGAGGTGTGTACGTTGACGGGGGGGGTCAGGGAGGTGTGTACGTTGACGGGGGGGTCGGGGCTCAGGAGAGGTGTGTACGTTGACGGGGGGGTGTCAGTGGAGGTGTGTACGTTGACGGGAGGGGGGGTCGGGGGGTCAGGAGAGGTGTGTACGTTGACGGGGGGGTCGGGGGTCAGGAGAGGTGTGTACGTTGGACGGGGGGGTCAGTGGAGGTGTGTACGTTGACGGGGGGGGTCAGGGGAGGTGTGTACGTTGACGGGGGAGTCAGGAGAGGTGTGTACGTTGACGGGGGTCAGTGGAGGTGTGTACGTTGACGGGGGGGTCGGGGGTCAGGAGAGGTGTGTACGTGGACGGGGGGTCAGTGGAGGTGTACGTTGGACGGGGGGTCAGGGAGGTGTGTACGTTGACGGGGGGTCAGGAGAGGTGTGTACGTTGACGGGGGGGTCAGTGGAGGTGTGTACGGTGACTAGGGGGGTCAGGGGAGGTGTGTACGTTGACGGGGGGTCGGGGGCTCAGGAGAGGTGTGTACGTTGACGGGGGGTCAGGGAGGTGTGTACGTTGACGGGGGTCAGGAGAGGTGTGTACGTTGACGGGGAGTCAGTGGAGGTGTGTACGGTGACTGGGGGGGTCAGGAGGTGTGTACGTTGACGGGGGGCCGGGGGGTCAGGAGAGTGTGTACGTTGGGCGGGGGGTCAGTGGAGGTGTGTACGTTGGACGGGGGGTCAGGGAGGTGTGTACGTTGACGGGGGGTCAGGGAGGTGTGTACGTTGACGGGGGATCGGGGGTCAGGAGAGGTGTGTACGTTGACGGGGGTCAGGGGAGGTGTGTACGGTGACTGGGGGGGTCAGGGGAGGTGTGTACGTTGACGGGAGGGGGTCAGGGAGGTGTGTACGTTGGACGGGGGGTCAGTGGAGATGTGTACGGTGACTGGGGGGTCAGGGAGGTGTGTACGTTGACGGGAGGGGGTCAGGGGAGGTGTGTACGTTGACGGGGGAGTCGGGGTCAGGAGAGGTGTGTACGGTGACTGGGGGGTCAGGGGAGTTGTGTACGTTGACGGGGGTCAGGAGAGGTGTGTCGTTGACGGGGGGTCAGTGGAGATTTGTACGGTGACTGGGGGTCAGGGGAGGTGTACGTTGACGGGGAGGGGGTCAGGGGAGGTGTGTACGTTGACGGTCGGGGGGTCAGGAGAGGTGTGTACGTTGACGGGGGGGTGGGGGTCAGGAGAGGTGTGTACGTTGACGGGGGGGTCAGTGGAGGTGTGTACGGTGACTGGGGGGGTCAGGGGAGCTGTGTACGTTGACGGGGGGGTCAGGGGAGGTGTGTACGTTGACGGGGGGGTGTCAGTGGAGGTGTGTACGTTGACTGGGGGGTCAGGGGAGGTGTGTCACGGTGACGTGGGGGGTCGGGGAGGTGTGTGTACATTGACTGGGGGGTCAGGGGAGGTGTGTACATTGCCGGGGAGGGGTCAGGGAGAGGTGTACGGTGACGGGGAGGGGTCAGGGGAGAGGTGTACGGTGACGGGGAGGGGGTCTGGGGAGGTTTGTACGGTGACGGGGAGGGGGTCAGGGGAGAGGTGTAGCGGTGAGGGGGTCAGGGGAGAGGTGTACGGTGAGGGGTCAGGGGAGAGGTGTACGGTGACGGGGGAGGGGGTCTGGGGAGGTTTGTATGTGGTGACGGGGGTCAGGGAGGTTTGTAATGGGGTGGGTCAGGGGAGTGTGTGTACGGTGTGGGGGGGGGGGGTCAGGGGAGGTGGTGTACGGTGACGGGGGGGGGTCAGGGGAGGTTTGAGTACGGTGTGGGGGTTTCGGGGGGTCAGAGGTGGTGTACGGCGATGGACGGACGGACGTTTAGGGGTGGGTCAGGGAGGTTTGTACGGTGTGGGGGTTTCAGCGGGGTCAGGGGAGAGTGTGTACGGTGGGGGGGTCAGGGAGGTTTGTACGGTGACGGGGGGTCAGGGGAGGTTTGTACGGGGGTGGGTCAGGGAGGTGTGTACGGCGATGGAAGGACGGACGTTGGTACGGTGGGGGTCAGGGGAGGTGTGTACGGTGGGGGGGTCAGGGGAGATGTGTACGGCGACGGACGGACGGGTCAGGAGAGGTGTACGGTGACTGGGGGGGTCAGGGAGGTGTGTACAGTGACGGGGGTCGGGGAGGGGTCGGGGGGATTGGTGTACGGTGACGACGGGGTCGGGGGAGGGGTGTACAGTGGGGGAGTCGGGGGAGGGGTGTACGGTGACGACGGGGGTCGGGGAGGTGTGTACGCTGGACGGGGTAGAGTGTGCACGCTGGACGGGGGGTCAGGAGGTGTGCACGCTGACCGGGGGTCAGGGAGGTGCGCGCGACGGGGGTCAGGGGAGGTGCGGTACGTTGACGGGGGGTCAGGGAGTGGGGTCAGCGGGAGGGGTCAGGGGAGGTGTGTACAGTGTGGGGGGAGGGGTCAGAGGTGTACGCTGACGGGGTCGGTGGAGGGTACGGTGACTGGGGGGCCAGGGGAGGTGTGTACGGTGACTGGGGGTCAGGGGAGGTGGTTGACATTGACTGGGGGTCAGGGAGGTGTGGTAGCATTGCCGGGGAGGGGGTCAGGGGAGAGGTGGTACGGTGACGGGGAGGGGGGTCAGGGGAGAGGTGTACTGGGTGACGGGAGGGGTCTGGGGAGGTTTGTGCACGTGACGGGGAGGGGGTCAGGGAGAGGTGTACGGGGAGGGGGTCAGGGGAGAGGTGTACGGTGGAGGGGGGTCAGGGGAGAGGTGTACGTGGGATCGGGGGGAGGGGGTCTGGGGAGGTTTGTACGCGATGACGGGGGTCAGGGGAGGTCGGGTACGGGGGTGGGTCAGGGAGGTGGACGGTGTGGGGGGGTCAGGGAGGTGTGTACGGTGACGTGGGGGTCAGGGGAGGTTTGTACGGTGTGGGGGGCATCGGGGGGGGGGGTCAGGGGAGGTGGTACGGCCGATGGACGGACGGACGCTTGTACGGGGGTGGGCAGGGAGGCTTGTACGGTGTGGGGGGTTTCGCGGGGGTCAGGGGAGGTGTGTACGGTGGGGGGGCCAGTGGAGGTGTGTACGGTGACTGGGGTCGGGGATGTTTGTACCGGGGTTGGGTCGGATTGGTGTGCTACGGTGGACGGACGGGGCCGCGTGTGCGGTGGAGGGTGTCAGGGGGAGGTGTGTACGGGGTGGGGGGTCAGGGTGTGGAGTGTGGTGACGGGGCGACGGACGGACGGGTCAGG
>NW_027000515.1:0-8588 GCF_036934945.1 Oncorhynchus masou masou
AGCAAACATCAATTATTCCGGAGCTAGCCAGCTGAAGAGTTCCATCAGTCACTCCTGGGCTACAATCACCTATCGGGACCCGTTTTACTGCCAACACGGAGCCCCACCGGGCCTTCACAACTGGACTACCGACGTTATCTGCCCGAGGGAGTTATCTAGCTGGCTCCTCCATCGTGACGTTACCTGAATGCCCATCTGCGGTCCGCTAATTGTTAGCTGTCTTATCGGCTGCTATCTGAATAGACCCATCGGACATTTTCTTTCTTGGGCCTCTATAACTATATCTATTTTTTTTTTTTGCGAATTGGATTGATCCCCTCTACCACATGGAACCCCACTAATCCTAC
Source organism: Oncorhynchus masou masou (assembly GCF_036934945.1). Lineage (NCBI taxonomy): Eukaryota > Metazoa > Chordata > Actinopteri > Salmoniformes > Salmonidae > Oncorhynchus > Oncorhynchus masou. The sequence continues at coordinate 348 of NW_027000515.1, forward strand.
TGACTGAAACGCACGAGGTGGCTAAAATACGACCTCCATCCTATGCTAGCTTGCAACCGATGGCCCGGCTAGCTGTCTGAATCGCCGTGACCCCAACCAACCTCACTACTCACTGGATCCTTTTGACCACTCGACTAACCATGCCTCTCCTTAATGTCAATATGCCTTGTCCATTGCTGTTCTGGTTAGTGTTTATTGGCTTATTTCACTGTGGAGCCTCTATTCCTGCTCACTATACCTTATCCAACCTATTAGTTCCACCACCCACACATGCGATGACATCTCCTGTTTTTAGAGACAAAATCTCTCTCATCATCACGCAATACCTAGGTTTACCTCCACTGTATTCACATCCTACCATACCTTTGTCTGTACATTATACCTTGAAGCAATTTTATCTCCCCCAGAAACCTCCTTTTACTCTCTGTTCCAGATGTTCTAGACGACCAATTCTCATTGCTTTTAGCCGTACCCTTATCCTACTCCTCCTCTTTTCCTTTGGTGATGTAAAGGTGAATCCAGGCCCTGCAGTGCCTAGCTCCACTCCTATTCCCCAGGCGCTCTCTTTTGATGACTTCTGTAACCGTAATAGCCTTGGTTTCATGCATGTTAACATTAGAAGCCTCCTCCCTAAGTTTGTTTTATTCGCTGCTTTAGCACACTCTGCCAACCCGGATGTTCTAGCTGTGTCTGAATCCTGGCTTAGAGGAAGACCATCAAAAATTCAGAAATTTTCATCCCAAACTACAACATTTTCAGACAAGATAGAACTGCCAAAAGGGGCGGTGTTGCAATCTACTGCAAAGATACCCTGCAGAGTTCTGTCCTACATTTACATTTTACATTTAAGTCATTTAGCAGACGCTCTTATCCAGAGCGACTTACTTGGTCCTACTATCCAGGTCTGTACCCAAACAATTTGAACTTTTACTTTTAAAAATCCACCACTCTAAAAACAAGTCTCTCACCATTGCCGCCTGCTATAGACCACCCTCTGCCCCCAGCTGTGCTCTGGACACCATATGGGAACTAATTGCCCCCCATCTATCTTCAGAGCTCGTGCTGCTAGGCGACCTAAACTGGAACATGCTTAACACCCCAGCCATCCTACAATCTAAGCTTGAAGCCTCAATCTCACATTAATTATCAATGAACCTACCAGGTACCTCCCCAAAGCCGTAAACACGGGCACCCTCATATATATCATCCTAACCAACTTGCCCTCTAAATACACCTCTGCTGTCTTCAACCAAGAACTCAGCGATCACTGCCTCATTGCCTGCATCCGTAATGGGTCAGCGGTCAAATGACTTCCACTCATCACTGTCAAATGCTCCCTGAAACACTTCAGCGAGCAGGCCTTTCTAATCGACCTGGCCGGGGTATCCTGGAAGGATATTGATCTCATCCCTTCAGTAAAGGATGCCTGGTTATTTTTTTAAATGCCTTCCTAAACATCTTAACCTGTTGCGTCGCGCAATCCCGGATCCGGGATTCTATTTATAGCCTCAAGCTCATTAGCATAACGCAACGTTAACTATTCATGTAAATCGCAAATGAAATGAAATAAATATATTTGCACTCAAGCTTAGACTTTTGTTTAACAACACTGTCATCTCAGATTTTCAAAATATGCTTTTCAACCATAGCTAAACAAGCATTTGTATAAGAGTATTGATTGCTAACATAGCTATAAGCCTAGAATTCAGCCAGCAACATTTTCACAAAAACAAGAAAATAATTCAAATAAAATCATTTACCTTTGAAGAACTTCAGATGTTTTCAATGAGGAGACTCTCAGTTAGATAGCAAATGTTCAGTTTTTCAAAAAAATATTATTTGTGTAGGACAAATCGCTCCGTTTTGTTCACGTTTGGCTATGAAAAAAACCTGTATACAGTTATAGCCTCAAGCTCATTAGCATAATGTAACGTTAACGATTTCTGAAAATCGCAAATAAAATGAAAATAATGAGCCTGCTCCTAAGCTTAGCCTTTTCTTAACAACACTGTCATCTCAGATTTTCAAAATATGCTTTTGAACCATCGCTATTCACTAATTTGTTTAAGAGTATGCTAAGCTAGCTTAGCATTTTGAGTAGCATTTAGCACGCAACATTTTCACAAAAACCAGATAACCAAATAAATAAAATCATTTACCTTTGAAGAGCTTCGGATGTTTTCACGAGGAGACTCTCAGTTACATAGCAAATGTTCAGTTTTTTCCTGAAAGCATCTGTGTGTAGTGAGAAATCGCTCCGTTTGTACATCACATTTGGCTACCGAAACGAACCGAAAATTCAGTCACCAACAACGTCAAACTTTTCCGAATTAACTCCATAATATCGGCGAAACATGGCAAACGTTGTTTGGAATCAATCCTCAAGGTGTTTTTTCACATATCTCTTCATTGATATATCGTTCGTGGAAGCCTGCTTTCTTTCTGAATTCCATGGAAAAATACTTGCAGCTGAGGTTTGCGCAACAATTTCGGCGCAGGACACCGGGCGGACACCTGGTAAATGTGGTCTCTTATGGTCAATCTTCCAATGATATGCCTACAAATACGTCACAATGCTGCAGACACCTTGGGAAACGACAGAAAAGGGCAGACTCATTCCTCTCGCATTCACAGCCATATGGAGACAATGGAAAACAGAGCCTCAAAAAATCCTGCTCATTTCCTGGATGCCGTTTCATCTTGGTTTTGCCTGTAGCTCACATTCTAGGGCACGCACAGAAAATATCTTTGCAGTTCTGGAAACGTCAGTGTTTTCTTTTCCAAAGCTACCAATTATATGCATAGTCGAGCATCTTTTTGTGACAAAATATTGCGCTTAAAACGGGAACGTCTTTTTATCCAAAAATGATATAGCGCCCCTAGAGTTTCAAGAGGTTAAATAAGCATGCCCCATTCAAGAAATTTTGAACCAGGAACAGATATAGCCCTTGCTTCTCCCCAGACCTGACTGCCCTTAACCAACACAAAAACATCCTATGGCGTTCTGCATTAGCATCGAACAGCCACCATGATATGCAGCTTTTCAGGGAAGCTAGAAACCATTATACACAGGCAGTTAGAAAAGCCAAGGCTAGCTTTTTCAAGCAGAAATTTGCTTCCTGCAACATTAACTCAAAAAAGTTCTGGGACACTGTAAAGTCCATGGAGAATAAGAACACCTCATCCCATCTGCCTACTGCACTGAAGATAGGAAACACTGTCACCACTGATAAATCCACTATAATTGAGAATTTCAACAAGCGTTTTTCTACGGCTGGCCATGCTTTCCACCTGGCTACCCCTACCCCGGTCAAAAGGACTGCACCCCCCCACAGCAACTCGCCCAAGCCTTTGCCATTTATCCTTCTCCCAAATCCAGTCAGCGGATGTTCTGAAAGAGCTGCAAAATCTGGACCCCTACAAATCAGCCGGGCTAGACAATCTGGACCCTTTCTTTCTAAAATTATCTGCCAAAATTGTTGCCACCTATTACTAGCCTGTTCAATCTCTTCATGTTGTCTGAGATTCCTAAAGATTGAAAGAAGCCGCGGTCATCCCCCTTCAAATGGGGGACACTCTTGACCCAAACTGCTACAGACCTATATCTATCCTACCCTGCCTTTCAAAGGTCTTCAAAAGTCAACAAACAGATTACCGACCATTTCGAATCTCACCATAGCCTCTCTGCTATGCAATCTGGTTTCAGAACTGGTCATGGGTGCAAGTCAGCCACGCTCAAGGTCCTAAACGATATCTTAACCGCCATCGATAAAAAACATTACTGTGCAGCGGTATTCATTGATCTGTTCAAGGCTTTCGACTCTGTCAACCACCACATCCTCATCGGCAGACTCGATAGCCTTGGTTTCTCAAATGATTGCCTCGCCTGGTTCACCAACTACTTCTCTGATAGAGTTCAGTGTGTCAAATCGAGGGTCTGCTGTCCGACCTCTGCAGTCTCTATGGGGGTGCCACAGGGTTAATTGTTGACCGAATCTCTCTGTATACATCAATGATGTCGCTCTTGCTGCTGGTGAGTCTCTGATCCACCTCTACGCAGACGACACCATTCTGTATACTTCTGGCCCTTCTTTGGACACAGCTTCAATGCCATACAACTCTCCTTCCGTGGCCTCCAATTGCTCTTAAATACAAGTAAAACTAAATGCATGCTCTTCAACCGATCGCTGCCTGCACCTGCCCGCCTGTCCAACATCACTACTCTAGACGGCTCTGACTTAGAATACGTGGACAACTACAAATACCTAGGTGTCTGGTTAGACTGTAAACTCTCCTTCCAGACCCACGTCAAACATGTCCAATCCAAAGTTAAATCAAGAATTGGCTTCCTATTTCGCAACAAAGCATCCTTCACTCATGCTGCCAAACATACCCATGTAAAACTGACCATCCTACCAATCCTCAACTTCGCCGATGTCATTTACAAAATAGCCTCCAATACCCTACTCAACAAATTGGATGCTGTCCGGTCCTCTGGCAGTCTCTATGGGGGTGCCACAGGGTTCAATTCTTGGACCGACTCTCTTCTCTGTATACATCAATGATGTTGCTCTTGCTGCGGGCAATTCCCTGATCCACCTCTACGCAGACAACACCATTCTGTATACTTCCGTCCCGTCCTTGGACACTGTGCTATCTAACCTCAAAACGAGCTTCAATGCCATACAACACTCCTTCCGTGGCCTCCAACTGCTCTTAAACGCTAGTAAAACCAAATGCATGCTTTTCAACCATTCGCTGCCTGCACCCGCACGCCCGATTCGCACCACCACCCTGGATGGTTCCGACCTAGAATATGTGGACATATATAAGTACCTAGGTGTCTGGTTAGACTGTAAACTCTCCTTCCAGACTCATATCAAATATCTCCAATCTAAAATCAAATCTAGAGTCGGCTTTCTATTCCGCAACAAAGCCTCCTTCACTCACGCCGCCAAACTTACCCTAGTAAAACTGACCATCCTACCAATCCTCAACTTCAGCGATGTCATTTACAAAATAGCCTCCAATACCCTACTCAACAAATTGGATGCTGTCCGGTCCTCTGGCAGTCTCTATGGGGGTGCCACAGCGATCCATTCTCGGGCAGACTCTTTTCTGTGTATATATCAATGATGTTGCTCTTGCTGCGGGTGATTCCCTGATCCACCTCTACGCAGACGACACCATTCTGTATACTTCCGTCCCGTCCTTGGACACTGTGCTATCTAACCTCAAAACGAGCTTCGATGCCATACAACACTCCTTCCGTGGCCTTCAACTGCTCGTAAACGCTAGTAAAACCAAATGCATGCTTTTCAACCATTCGCTGCCTGCACCCACCCGCCCGACTAGCATCACCACCCTGGATGGTTCCGACCTAGAATATGTGGACATCTATAAGTACCTAGATGTCTGGCTAGACTGTAAACTCTCCTTCCAGACTCATATCAAACATCTCCAATCTAAAATCAAATCTAGAGTTGGCTTTCTATTCTGCAACAAAGCCTCCTTCACCCATGCCGCCAAACTTACCCTAGTAAAACTGACTATCCTACCGATCCTCGACTTCGGCGATGTCATCTACAAAATAGCTTCCAACACTCTACTCAGCAAACTGGATGCAGTTTATCACAGTGCCATCAGTTTTGTTACTAAAGCACCTTATACCACCCACCACTGCGACCTGTATGCTCTAGTCGGCTGGCCCTCGCTACATATTCGTCGCCAGACCCACTGGCTCCAGGTCATCTACAAGTCCATGCTAGGTAAAGCTCCACCTTATCTCAGTTCACTGGTCACGATGGCAACACCCACCCGTAGCACATGCTCCAGCAGGTGTATCTCACTGATCATCCCTAAAGCCAACACCTCATTTGGCCGCCTTTCGTTCCAGTTCTCTGCTGCCTGTGACTGGAACGAATTGCAAAAATCGCTGAAGTTGGAGACTTTTATCTCCTTCACCAATTTCAAACATCTGCTATCTGAGCAGCTAACCGATCGCTGCAGCTGTACATAGTCTATCGGTAAATAGCCCACCCAAATTTACCGACCTCATCCCCATACTGTTTTTATTTATTTACTTTTCTGCTCTTTTGCACACCAATATCTCTACCTGTACATGACCATCTGATCATTTATCACTCCAGTGTTAATCTGCAAAATTGTAATTAATTATTCTCCTCATGCCTTTTGCACACAATGTATATAGACTCTTTTTTTCTACTGTGTTATTGACTTGTTAATTGTTTACTCCATGTGTAACTCTATGTTGTCTGTTCACACTGCTATGCTTTATCTTGGCCAGGTCGCAGTTGCAAATGAGAACTTGTTCTCAACTAGCCTACCTGGTTAAATAAAGGTGAAATGAAAAATGAAAAAAAATGCAGTCTATCACAGTGCCATCCGTTTTGTCCTCAAAGCCCCATATACTACCCACCATTGCGACCTGTCGCTCTCATTGGCTGGCCCTCGCTTCATACTCGTCGCCAAGCCCACCGGCTCCATGTCATCTACAAGACCCTGCCAGGTAAAGTCCCCCCTTATCTCAGCTCGCTGATCACCATAGCATCACACACCTGTAGCACGCGCTACAGCAGGTATATCTCTCTGGTCACCCCCAAAACCAATTCTTTCTTTCGCCTCTCCTTCCAGTTCTCTGCTGCCAATGACTGGAACGAACTACAAAAGTCTCTGAAACTGGAAACACTTATCTCTCTCACTAGCTTTAAGCACCAGCTGTCAGAGCAGCTCACAGATTACTGCACCTGTACATAGCCCACCTATAATTTAGCCCAAACAGCTACCTCTTTCCCTACTGTATTTATTTTATGTATTTATTTTGCTCCTTTGCACCCTATTATTTTTATTTCTACTTTGCACATTCTTCCACTGCAAATCTACCATTCCAGTGTTTTACTTGCTATATTGTATTTACTTTGCCACCATGGCCTTTTTTTGCCTTTACCTCCCTTATCTCACCTCATTTGCTCACATCGTATATAGACTTGTTTCTATTGTATTATTGACTGTATGTTTGTTTTGACAGTGTGTAGCTTGTTTTTGGTCCAGGAATGACTGAAGAATTGCAATATTTACCTGGAGTTAACCCTGCCGATAGAACTACTGGGTGATCTGAAAAGTCATAGTCAATCGATCAATAATATAATAATAGTTTCAGCAAACAAAAATCTATTTATAATCTGTAGAAACAATGAGAATAGAAAGATTCTGAACTTTTGTGAAACGTCACAGCACATTTGAAAAATATATATCGCAAATAGCTTTCCAATGTGGATGGTGTTAAGAGATAGATGGGAGGGGTTGAATGGAGCTGAAGGTTGGGATTAATAAAAACAATAATAACAAGATAACTAATGTAAAACATACTGTGTCCGTAAAACTTATATAGTTTAATAACTTTTGTGAAAGAGCACTTTTTGAAAGATATGGCAAATAAATATCAAACCAGATGGACTTCAGAAATAGATGGGAGAGGTTGAGGGTCGAGGACGGACATCAGAAATAGATGGGAGAGGTTGAGGAAGAACATCAGAAATAGATGGGAGAGGTTGAGGGTCGAGGAAGGACATTAGAAATAGATGGGAGAGGTTGAGGGCCGAGGAAGGATATCAGAAATAGATGGGAGAAGTTGAGGGTCGAGGAAGGACATCAGAAATAGATGGGGGAGGTTGAGGGTCGAGGAAGGACATCAGAAATAGATGGGAGAGGTTGAGGGCCGAGGAAGGATATCAGAAATAGATGGGAGAGGTTGAGGGTCGAGGAAGGACATCAGAAATAGATGGGGGAGGTTGAGGGTAGAAGAAAGACAGGAGTAAAAACAAACAAAATAGAACTATTGTAAAATAGACTGTCCATAAGATGTATATAGCATGTATAAACTGGATGGTATGGTTAGAAAGTAATAAAGAAAATATATAAGTACTGGTCAAAAGTTTTAGAACACCTAATAAGGGTTTCTCTTTATTTGTACTATTTTCTACATTGTAGAATAATACTGAAGCCATCAACTACGGAATAACACATATGGAATCATGTAGTAACCAAAAAAAGTGTTAAACTAATCTAAATATATTTTGTATTTACCTTGACAGCTTTGCACACTCTTGGCATTCTTTCAATCAGATTCATGAGGTAGTCACCTGGAATGCAATTCAATTAACAGGTGTGCCTTGTTAAAAGTTATTTTGTGGAATTTCTTTCCTTCTTAATGCGTATGAG
>NW_027000516.1:0-8585 GCF_036934945.1 Oncorhynchus masou masou
CTTACATATACAGTGCCTTGCGAAAGTATTCGGCCCCCTTGAACTTTGCGACCTTTTGCCACATTTCAGGCTTCAAACATAAAGATATAAAACTGTATTTTTGTGAAGAATCAACAACAAGTGGGACACAATCTGTGAAGTGGAACGACATTTATTGGATATTTCAAACTTTTTAACAAAAATCAAAAACTGAAAAATTGGGCGTGCAAAATTATTCAGCCCCTTTACTTTCAGTGCAGCAAACTCTCTCCAGAAGTTCAGTGAGGATCTCTGAATGATCAATGTTGACCTAAATGACTAATGATGATAAATACAATCCACCTGTGTAATCAAGTCTCTGTATAAATGCACCTGCACTGTGATAGTCTCAGAGGTCCGTTAAAAGCGCAGAGAGCATCATGAAGAACAAGGAACACACCAGGCAGGTCCGAGATACTGTTGTGAAGAAGTTTAAAGCCGGATTTGGATACAAAAAGATTTCCCAAGCTTTAAACATCCCAGGAGCACTGTGCAGCGATAATATTGAAATGGAAGGAGTATCAGACCACTGCAAATCTACCAAGACCTGGCCGTTCCTCTAAACTTTCAGCTCATACAAGGAGAAGACTGATCAGAGATGCAGCCAAGAGGCCCATGATCACTCTGGATGAACTGCAGAGATCTACAGCTGAGGTGGGAGACTCTGTCCATAGGACAACAATCAATTGTATATTGCACAAAACTGGCCTTTACGGAAGAGTGGCAAGAAGAAAGCCATTTCTTAAAGATATCCATAAAAAGTGTTGTTTAAAGTTTGCCACAAGCCACCTGGGAGACACACCAAACATGTGGAAGAAGGCGCTCTGGTCAGATGAAACCAAAATTGAACTTTTTGGCAACAATGCAAAACATTATGTTTGGCGTAAAAGCAACACACCATCCCCACTGTCAAACATGGTGGTGGCAGCATCATGGTTTGGGCCTGCTTTTCTTCAGCAGGGACAGGGAAGATGGTTAAAATTGATGGGAAGATGGATGGAGCCAAATACAGGACCATTCTGGAAGAAAACCTGATGGAGTCTGCAAAAGACCTGAGACTGGGACGGGGATTTGTCTTCCAACAAGACAATGATCCAAAACATAAAGCAAAATCTACAATGGAATGGTTCAAAAATAAACATATCCAGGGGTTAGAATAGCCAAATCAAAGTCCAGACCTGAATCCAATCGAGAATCTGTGGGAAGAACTGAAAACTGCTGTTCACAAATGCTCCCCATCCAACCTCACTGAGCTCGAGCTGTTTGCAAGGAGGAATGGGGAAAACATTTCAGTCTCTCGATGTGCAAAACTGATAGAGACATACTAGCGACTTACAGCTGTAATCGCAGCAAAGGTGGCACTACAAAGTATTAACTTAAGGGGCTGAATAATTTTGCACGCCCAATTTTTCAGTTTTTGATTTGTTAAAAAAGTTTGAAATATCCAATAAATGTCGTTCCACTTCATGATTGTGTCCCACTTGTTGTTGATTCTTCACAAAAAAATACAGTTTTATATCTCTATGTTTGAAGCCTGAAATGTGGCAAAAGGTCGCAAAGTTCAAGGGGGCCGAATACTTTTGCAAGGCACTGTATATCACGACTTCCGCCCAAGTCGGGTCCTCTCCTTGTTCGGGCGGCGCTCGGCATCGCTGGTCTTCAAGCCATCATCGATCCACTTTTCATTTTTCATGTGTTTTGTCTTGTTTTCCCTCACACCTGGTTTCAATTCCCTCAATCATTTGTTGTGTATTTAACCCTCTGTTTCCCCCATGTCTTTGTGTGGGATTGTTTATTCCAAGCGCAACGGGTTTTTGTACCCAATTATTGTTGTTATTTTTATGCCGTGAGTTTTGCTATTAAACTGCTCCGGCTATTACCATGTTCTGCTCTCCTGAGTCTGACTTCCCTGCCACTGATTATACAATATAATTGACTCACAAAATGAGTCCTTGCAACTTATTTTGTGACTTGTTAAGCAAATGTTTACTCCTGAACATATTTAGCTTGCCATAACAAATGTGTTGAATACTCATTTTTAATTTTAATCTGTCAAAATAAAATTCTAAAAACAATTCCACTTTGACATTAAGGGGTATTGTGTAGACCAGTGACAACAAAAAAATATCTTAATTTAATAAATTTTAAATTAAGGCTGTAACACAACAAGATGTAGAAAGAGTCAAGGGGTGTGAATACTTTCTGAAAGGTACTGTATGTATGACATATATACCATTGCTGAGTAACAAAACCTAGGCTTACTGCCAGCCACGACCTCGCAGATCTGAGAGGATTGTATAAGTGGAATCATTAAGGATTACACCCATTCTGAGAGCAAGCCTGCATTTATAAATTCTGTTTATATATCCCTCCAATCCCAGAACACCTAGTTGCTAGGAAGCAGATAGTCGGCAGGGGGGCTAGGTGATCGATTTAGTTCATTCAGAATATACTGTATGTGGTTCTAGTCCCTTTTTCATTCAACATAAGACAACGATAGTATAGTTAAGAGTAAATTAGTTCTTCTGGATTTGCAGCTGTTGCAGAGTTTACTGACACTTGTAAAAACGTTCAATGTGATTCAAAGCCAAGCCAGCCCTCCTCTGTCTCTCAGCCAGGCAGCTCACCTCACCGCTAGTCACTTCTGAGTGTTTAGCAAACAGGAACTCTCCTAACATCCTGTTACATGACTTCATTAGGACACTCTCAAAGAGTCGACAAACACTGTTACACCCTGTATGCTATAAACGAGGCCTGGAAAGCAACGCTCAACTCAAAACTAAACCCAGGAAGGAACACAAAGCTTTAAAGGCAACAGCACTCTGTTTGAGTAATGAATTAAATGAGAGGGAGTGAGAGAGAGAGAGAGAGAGAGAGAGAGAATGAAAGAAAGAAAGAAAGAAAGAAAGAAAGAGGGAAAGAGAGAGAGAGAAAGAAAGAGAGAGAGAGAAATAAAGAAAGAGGGAAAGAGAGAGACAGAGAGAGAGAAGAGGGAGAGAGAGGGAAAGAAAGAGAGAGAGAGAGGGAGAGGGAAGAAAGAAAGAAAGAAAGAAAGAAGGAGAGAGAGAAATAAAGAAAAGAGGAGAGAAAGAGAAAGAGAGAGAGAGAGAGGCAGAGAGAGAGAAAGAGGGAGAGAGAGAGGGAGAGAGAGAGAAGAGGAGAGGGAGAGAGGGAGAGAGAGAGAGGGGGGGGGAAGAGAGAGAGAGGAAATAGAGAGAGAGAGAGAGAGAGAGAGAGGGAGGGAGGGAGAGAGAGAGGGGAAAGAGAGAGGGAAAGAGAGAGAGAGGGGAAAGAGAGAGAGAGGGGAAAGCGAGAGAGAGAGAGAGAGAGGGGGAAAGAAAGAGAGAGAGAGGCTTGTGACAGCTGACTGGGGCCTCTGAGACAGGCATGTTAACATATTGTTGCATTTTTTTTACCTTTATTTAACCAGGTAGACTAGTTGAGAACAAGTTCTCATTTACAATTGTGACCTGCCCTAGATAAAGCACAGCAATTCGACACATATAACCACATAGAGTTACACATGGAATAAACAAAACATACAGTCAATAATACAATAGAAAAAATAAAACAAAAAGTCTATATACAGTGAGTGCAAATGAGGTAAGATAAGGAGTTAAGGCAATAAATAGGCCATGGTGGCGAAGTAATTACAATATAGCAATTAAACACTGGAATGGTAGATGTGCAGACGATGAATGTGAGATAATGGGGTGCAAAGGAGCAAGATAAAAAAATAAATACAGTATGGGGAGGAGGTAGATAGATGGGCTGTTTACACATGGGCTATGTACAGGTGCAGTGATCTGACAGCTGGTGATTAAAGCTAGTGAGGGAGATATGTAATCAATAATCAAGGAAAGTCTCCAACAAACAAGTGTTTACATTCTAGCCCCTCCCTCTAAACAAGGTGAAGCATTCTGTACCTACAGTGTTGTTGAACCCCTCCCTCTAAAAAAGGTGAAGCATTCTGTCCTTACTGTGTTGTTGAACCCCTCCCTCTAAACAAGGTGAAGCATTCTGTCCTTACTGTGTTGTTGAACCCCTCCCTCTAAAAAAGGTGAAGCATTCTGTCCTTACTGTGTTGTTGAACCCCTCCCTCTAAACAAGGTGAAGCATTCTGTCCTTACTGTGTTGTTGAACCCCTCCTTCTAAACAAGGTGAAGCATTCTGTCCTAACTGTGTTGTTGAACCCCTCCCTCTAAACAAGGTGAAGCATTCTGTCCTTACTGTGTTGTTGAACCCCTCCCTCTAAACAAGGTGAAGCATTCTGTCCTTACTGTGTTGTTGAACCCCTCCCTCTAAACAAGGTGAAGCATTCTGTCCTTACTGTGTTGTTTGAACCCCTCCTTCTAAACAAGGTGAAGCATTCTGTCCTAACTGTGTTGTTAAGACCCCTCCTCTAAACAAGGTGAAGCATTCTGTCCTTACTGTGTTGTTGAACCCCTCCCCTCTAAACAAGGTGAAGCATTCTGTCCTGACTGTGTTGTTGAACCCCTCCCTCTAAACAAGGTGAAGCATTCTGTCCTGACTGTGTTGTTGAACCCCTCCCTCTAAACAAGGTGAAGCATTCTGTACCTACAGTGTTGTTGAACCCCTCACCTCTAAACAAGGTGAAGCATTCTGTACCTATTGTGTTGTTGAACCCCTCCCTCTAAACAAGGTGAAGCATTCTGTCCTTACTGTGTTGTTGAACCCCTCCCTCTAAACAAGGTGAAGCATTCTGTACCTACAGTGTTGTTGAACCCCTCCCTCTAAACAAGGTGAAGCATTCTGTACCTATTGTGTTGTTGAACCCCTCACCTCTAAACAAGGTGACGCATTCTGTACCTACAGTGTTGTTGAACACCTCCCCCTCTAAATGAGGTGAAGCATTATGTAACTACAGTGTTGTTGAACCCCTCCCTCTAAACAAGGTGAAGCATTATGTAACTACAGTGTTGTTGAACCCCTCCCTCTAAACAAGGTGACGCATTCTGTACCTACAGTGTTGTTGAACCCCTCCCTCTAAACAAGGTGAAGCATTATGTAACTACAGTGTTGTTGAACCCCTCCCTCTAAACAAGGTGAAGCATTCTGTACCTACAGTGTTGTTGAACCCCTCACCTCTAAACAAGGTGAAGCATTCAGTACCTATTGTGTTGTTGAACCCCTCCCTCTAAACAAGGTGAAGCATTCTGTCCTGACTGTGTTGTTGAACCCCTCCCTCTAAACAAGGTGACGCATTCTGTCCTGACTGTGTTGTTGAACCCCTCCCTCTAAACAAGGTGAAGCATTCTGTCCTGACTGTGTTGTTGAACCCCTCCCTCTAAACAAGGTGAAGCATTCAGTACCTATTGTGTTGTTGAACCCCTCCCTCTAAACAAGGTGAAGCACTCTGTCCTTACTGTGTTGTTGAACCCCTCCCTCTAAACAAGGTGAAGCATTCTGTACCTACTGTGTTGTTGAACCCCTCCTTCTAAACAAGGTGAAGCATTCTGTACCTACTGTGTTGTTGAACCCCTCCCTCTAAACAAGGTGAAGCATTCAGTACCTATTGTGTTGTTGAACCCCTCACCTCTAAACAAGGTGAAGCATTCTGTACCTACAGTGTTGTTGAACCCCTCCCTCTAAACAAGGTGAAGCATTCTGTACCTACAGTGTTGTTGAACCCCTCCCTCTAAACAAGGTGAAGCATTCTGTACCTACTGTGTTGTTGAACCCCTCCCTCTAAACAAGGTGAAGCATTCTGTACTTAATCAGGGTATGTAGACTACTTTCAAGTATTTAAGTTGAGCAGCTTAAGTATTAGACATGTAAAAATTTGACCCAGGTCTCTATGGTAACAAGTAGCACAACAAAACAACATGGACTCACAGTTTCAGGTTGACAGTCAGACTCCCCGACCTCGTACAAAACCACATCTTTGATGAAGACGGCAATGGCTTTCAGTATGAACGCCACAAACAGGTTCATGTGGATGTAGTTTCTGGTGCAGTGCAACTTCCTGTTGAACATGACAAAATATACATATATCAGTTCATAGCAGTTATAATCACATTTATGTGATCATGTCATCCTATTTTATTTCCTTTTTACATTTATTACAGGACTACATTTTTGACAGGGCGTTTTACAACTAATCTGCCCTACCAAGGGAAAAAGGGCATTTGGTCGAGAAAAATGAGTTAATGTCATTTTTAAATTCATTAAATACATGCTTAATTATGTGGACAAGTATCTTGCCTCTATTGAATTGTGTTTTTGGAGAAAATAGGGTCATGTTAGCCAGTAACTGTACAAAGTTACTATGATACCAAGGTAAATAAAAAGCAATTCCTCCCAGTTAAACGCTATGAGCAGGTACTGCATTTTTTGCTTGGTAGGACAGTATAGTACTACCACCGTGATAAACGTTTCCCAAACCAAGGTAAGGCATTATTTGATAATGCAGCATGTCCGTCATGCATCTCCTCCTGTTCTTTGTGTCTTCGGTACTACACAGATGGAATACCACCTCTGAGTCATTTCCCAAACCACTTATTGTATTGTACATTTGATAATACTTTGTCCTGTTTATTCTCTTCAATGCCTCCACTGTGACTAACATTTCCCAGACTTAAGACCTCATGATGGCAAATATTGTATTGCAGATTGGGGTTAAAACTATAAAATTTACTCTAATTGAAGTGGCGATCAGATTGGGGTTCAAATGATCAGAGCCTCCTAACAGATGTAATGATCAGATTAGGGGTTCAAATGATCGACCTCTAACAGAAGTGACGATCAGATTGGGGTTAAAATGATCAGAGCCTCACAACAGATGTGACGATCAGATTGAGGTTCAAATGATCAGGAGCCTCTAACAAGTGACGATCAGATTGGGTTAAAATGATCCAGAGCATAGTAGATTGTAACAGTGTGGTGACAGACAGGCAGCCTCCCTGTTGTCACAGTGTTGTGTCACAGTGTGTACTGTATATAAACAACACTGTGTTCCGTACACCTGTGATGCTCTGACTCTCCAAGCTGTTGCTCAGGCCAGAAATATGCTAGTTAGTGGTCTCTGCCATCGCATCGTAGACCGCTTGGAGTAAACACATCACTCACTGTTTACCAAGACAAACACACAGTCACACACACACACAGTCACACACACACACAGTCACACACACACACACACACACACACACACACACACACACACACACACACACACACACACACACACAGTTAAATGAAGTGTGTGATGCTTTAAAAGGCCTACTGGGAGGCCAGGCCACTTAACATTTAATTAATGATCAGAACTCTGTCATTCTCTGTCTTCCACTCCCCCCCCCTCCTCAACCCTCCTCTTACCCTTCCTCTTACCCTTCCTCTCACCCTTCCTCTCAGTGTGTGAGTGTCTTTGTGCTTGTACCACAGGATCACTTACAGTAGCGAAGTTTATGACAGGATATGTTCTTTTTGTTAACCACTCCAGTGTGTTTGAGAGATGGTGCAACGCCACATTATGGCATTTAGAAAACCTGTTCTATCCAGGTGTCTTAGTGTTAAATGGGGTGTAGAATACACCATAAAATCATCAACGAACTGAGCGAAAGGACATACTGTGCAATGCAGCCTGGGTAGGAGAGGCAGGGGGTATCGGCACAAAGCTTGAATGAGCGAGCTGTAAGTGATTCTTCTGCATAACGTGCCATAACTAAGGGATAAACGCACCCGTTCTGTAAATTAATCAAATCAAATCAAATTTTATTTGTCACATACACATGGTTAGCAGATGTTAATGCGAGTGTAGCGAAATGCTTGTGCTTCTAGTTTCGACAATGCAGTAATAACCAACAAGTAATCTAACTAACAATTCCTAATCTACTGACTTATACACAGTGTAAGGGGATAAAGAATATGTACATAAGGATATATGAGTGAGTGATGGTACAGAGCAGCATAGGCAAGATACAGTAGATGACTGCTCCCGAGTACAGTATATAATGTGAGAAGCCGGAGGTGTTTATTCCATTTATACTACAGTAATGTAGAGAACGGAGGTGTTTATCCCATTTATACCACAGTAATGTAGAGAGCGGGGTGTTTATCCCATTTATACTACAGTAATGTAGAGAACAGAGGTGTTTATCCTGCTTATACTACAGTAATGTAGAGAGCAGTGTTTATCCCATTTATACTACAGTAATGTAGAGAACAGAGGTGTTTATCCCACTTATACCACAGTAATGTGAAAACCCCGGAGGTGTTTATCCTGCTTGCTGCTACAGTAATGTAGAGACGGAGGTGTTTATCCCATTTATACTACAGTAATGTAGAGAACGGAGGTGTTTATTCCATTTATACTACAGTAATGTAGAGAACGGAGGTGTTTATCCCATTTATACTACAGTAATGTAGAGAACGGAGGTGTTTATCCCATTTATACCACAGTAATGTGAGACGGAGGTGTTTATCCCATTTATACTACAGTAATGTAGAGAACGGAGGTGTTTATCCCATTTATACCACAGTAATGTAGAGAACGGAGGTGTTTATCCCGCTTATACTACAGTAATGTAGAGAACGGAGGTGTTTAT
>NW_027000517.1:0-8582 GCF_036934945.1 Oncorhynchus masou masou
ATACAGCAGTATGAGGACACCCCTTCATCCACTATATATACAGCAGTATGAGGACACCCCTTCATCCACTATATATACAGGACACCCCTTCATCCACTATATATACAGGACACCCCTTCATCCACCTTCATACACTATATATACAGCAGTATGAGGACACCCCCTTCATCCACTATATATACAGGACACCCCTTCATCCACTATATATACAGGACACCCCTTCATCCACTATATATACAGCGGTATGAGGACACCCCTTCATCCACTATATATACAGCAGTATGAGGACACCCCTTCATCCACTATATATACAGCAGTATGAGGACACCCCTTCATCCACTATATATACAGGACACCCCTTCATCCACTATATATACAGCAGTATGTGGACACCCCTTCATCCACTATATATACAGGACACCCCTTCATCCACTATATATACAGCAGTATGAGGACACCCCTTCATCCACTATATATACAGCAGTATGAGGACACCCCTTCATCCACTATATATACAGCTGTATGTGGACACCCCTTCATCCACTATATATACAGGACACCCCTTCATCCACACAGGACACCCCTTCATCCACTATATATACAGCAGTATGAGGACACCCCTTCAAACACTATATATACAGGACACCCCTTCATCCACTATATATACAGCAGTATGAGGACACCCCTTCATCCACTATATATACAGCAGTATGAGGACACCCCTTCAAACACTATATATACAGGACACCCCTTCATCCACTATATATACAGCAGTATGAGGACACCCATTCAAAATAGTGGATTCGGCTGTTTCAGCCACTCCCGTTGCTGACAGGTGTATAAAATCTAGCACACAGCCATGCAATCTCCATAGAAAAACAGAGGCAGTAGAATGGCCTTACTGAGGAGCTCAGTGACTTTCAATTTGGCACAGTCATAGGATGCCATCTTTCCAACAAGTCAGTTCTTCAAATTTCTGCCCTACTAGAGCTGCTCGAACTGCCCCTGGTCAACTGTAAGTGCTGCTATTATGAAATGGAAATGCCGAGGAGCAACAACGGCTCAGCTGTGAAGTGGTAGGCCACATAAACTCACAACACAGGACCACCGAGTGCTGAAAATTGTCTGTCCTCGGTTGCAACACTAAATACTGAGTACCTGAATGCCTCTGGAAGCAACATCGTTGGGAGCTTCATGAAATGTGTTTCCATGGCCGAGCAGCCGCACACCATAAGATCACCATGAGCAACGCCAAGCACCGTCTGGAGTGGTGTAAAGCTCGCCGCCATTGGACTTTGGAGTAGTGGAAACCTGTTTTTTGGAGTGATTAATCACACTTCACCATCTGGCAGTCCGACGGACAAATCTGGGTTTGGCAGATGGAAGGAGAACACTAGATGCTCGAATGCATAGTGCCAACTGTTAAGTTTGGTGGAGGATGAATAATGGCTGTTCTTCATGGTTCAGGCCCCTTCGTTCCAGTGAAGGGAAATCTTAACACTACAATATACAATACCATTCTAGACGATTCTGTGCTTCCAACTTTGTGGCAACAGTTTGGGGAAGGCCCTTTCCTGTTTCAGCATGACAATGCCCCCGTGCACAAAGAGAGGTCCATACAGAAATGGTTTGTTGAGATCGGTGTGGAAGAACTTGACTGGCCTGAACAGAACCCTAATCGCAATCCCATCAAACATTTTTGGGATGAATTAGAACGCAGACTGCGAGCCAGGCCTAATCGCCCAACATCAGTGCCCGACCTCACTAATGCTTTTCTGGCTGAATGGAAGCAAGTCCGTGCAGCAATGTTCCAACATCTAGTGGAAAGCCTTCCCAGAAGAGTGGATGCTGTTATAGCAGCAATGTTCCAACATCTAGTGGAAAGCCTTCCCAGAAGAGTGGAGGCTGTTATAGCAGCAATGTTCCAACATCTAGTGGAAAGCCTTCCCAGAAGAGTGGAGGCTGTTATAGCAGCAATGTTCCAACATCTAGTGGAAAGCCTTCCCAGAAGAGTGGAGGCTGTTATAGCAGCAATGTTCCAACATCTAGTGGAAAGCCTTCTCAGAAGCGTGGAGGCTGTTATTGTCATGTCTTGTTATGTCTGTTCCTGTCCTTTCTCTTCACTCTCTCTCTCTGCTGGTCTTTTTAGGTTACCTTCTCTGTCTCTCATTCTTCAGCTGTTCTACATCTCCTCTAACTAGCTCATTCACTCTTTCACACCTGTTCTCTCTTCCCCCTCTGATTAGGTCTCTATTTCTTTCTCTGTTCCTGCTACTTTCAGGGTCTGATTCTTGTTTGTGTTTTTTGATGCCAGAAGCAAGCTGTCGTCTCGTTTGCTTCCACCTTGTCCTGTCCTGTCGGAGTCTGCGTGGCAGGTGCATCCTGCACTATACTAACGTTCTTTTTGTTCCGCTGACAACGTTGGAAGAGGATTTATGCCATTCCTGTTTTTCATTAAAGAACTCTGTTTTCTGTTAAAACCGCTTTTGGGTCTTTACTCAAGTTCATAACAGAAGAATCAGACCAAGAATGGACCCAGCGGCTCCGGACCCTTTTCACTCCGCCGTCGAGATCCAGGGAGCGATGCTAGGCAGACACGAGGAGGAATTGTCTGCTGCTCGACATGCCGTTGAGACCCTGGCCGTCCAAGTCTCCGACCTCACAAGACAGGTTCACCAACTCCACCTCGATCCACCGCCCACTTCCAGGGTTTCCGAGTCTCCGGAGCCCAGGATCAACAACCCGCCGTGTTACTCTGGGGAGCCCACTGAGTGCCGCTCATTCCTCACTCAGTGTGATGTGGTGTTCTCTCTCCAGCCCAACACTTACTCCAGGAGCGCAGCCCGCATCGCCTACGTCATTTCTCTCCTTACCGGACGGGCGCGTGAGTGGGGCACGGCAGTCTGGGAGGCGAGGGCTGAGTGTATTAACCAGTATCAAGACTTTAAGGAGGAGATGATACGGGTTTTTGACCGTTCTGTTTTTGGGAGGAGGCTTCCAGGGCCCTGTCTTCCCTATGTCAGGGGAATCGATCCATAACGGATTATTCTATTGAGTTTCGCACTCTCGCTGCCTCAAGTGACTGGAACGAGCCGGCTTTGCTCGCTCGTTTTCTGGAGGGTCTCCTCGTCGAGGTTAAGGACGAGATCCTCTCCCGGGAGGTTCCTTCCAGTCTGGACTCCTTAATAGCTCTCGCTATTCGCATGAGCGACGGTTTGATCTTCGTCGCCGAGCTCGTGGAAAGGAGCTCGCGTTCTCCGCTGCTCCCCTCTCCACATCACTGCCACCTGCCGCATCACTGCCACCCTCCTCCGCCGGCTCGGATGCTGAGCCTATGCAGCTGGGGGGTATCCGCATCTCGGCCAAGGAGAAGGAACGGAGAATCCTGTCGCCTCTGTCTCTACTGCGGCTCCGCTGGTCATTTTGTCACCTCATGTCCAGTAAAAGCCAGAGCTCATCAGTAAGAGGAGGGCTACTGGTGAGCGCAACTACTCAGGCCTCTCCTTCTGGATCACGCACTACTTTTCCGGTCCATCTCCGCTGGCCCGGTTCATCTGCTTCCTGCAGTGCCTTGATAGACTCTGGGGCGGAGGGCTGTTTTATGGACGAGACCTGGGCTCGGGAACATGACATTCCTCTCAGACAGTTAGGGGAGCCCACGGCCTTGTTCGCTTTAGATGGTAGTTCTCTCCCCAAGATTCAGCGTGAGACGCTGCCTTTAACCCTCACTGTCTCTGGTAATCATAGCGAAACCATTTCTTTTTTAATTTTTCGTTCACCTTTTACACCTGTTGTTTTGGGTCATCCCTGGCTAGTGCGCCATAACCCTTCTATTAATTGGTCTAGTAATACTATCCTATCCTGGAATGTTTCTTGTCATGTAACCTGTTTAATGTCTGCTATCCCTCCTGTTTCCTCTGTCTCTACTTCACAGGAGGAGCCTGGCGATTTGACAGGGGTGCCGGAGGAGTATCACGATCTGCGCACGGTGTTCAGTCGTTCCAAGGCCACTTCTCTCCCTCCACACCGGTCGTATGACTGTAGTATTGATCTCCTTCCGGGAACTACTCCCCCGGGGTAGATTATACTCTCTGTCGGCTCCCGAACGTAAGGCTCTCGAGGATTATTTGTCGGTTTCGCTCAACGCCGGTACCATTGTCTCCTCCTCCTCTCCCGCCGGGCGGGGTTTTTTTTTGTTCAGAAGAAGGACGGGTCCCTGCGCCCATGCGTGGATTATCGAGGGCTGAATGACATAACAGTTAAGAATCGTTATCCGCTTCCTCTTATGTCTTCAGCCTTCGAGATCCTGCAGGGAGCCAGGTTTTTCACCAAATTGGACCTTCGTAACGCCTACCATCTCGTGCGCATCAGGGAGGGGGACGAGTGGAAGACGGCGTTTAACACTCCGTTAGGGCACTTTGAATACCGGGTTCTTCCTTTCGGCCTCGTTAACGCTCCAGCTGTCTTTCAGGCACTAGTTAACGACGTCCTGAGAGACATGCTGAACATTTTTGTTTTCGTTTACATGGACGATATCCTGATTTTTTCTCCGTCTCTCTCGATTCATGTTCAGCACGTGCGGCCCACGCGTCCTCAGCGCCTTTTGGAGAACTGTCTTTATGTGAAGGCTGAGAAGTGCATTTTTCATGCCGCCTCTGTCCCTTTTCTCGGTTCCGTTATTTCCGCTGAGGGCATTAAGATGGATCCCGCTAAGGTCCAGGCTGTCATTGATTGGCCCGTTCCTAAGTCACGCGTCGAGCTGCAGCGCTTTCTGGGCTTCGCTAATTTCTATCGTCGTTTCATCCGTAATTTCGGTCAGGTGGCAGCTCCCTCACAGCCCTTACTTCTGTTAAGACGTGCTTTAAGTGGTCCGTTTCCGCCCAGGAGCTTTTGATCTTCTTAAGAATCGTTTTACATCCGCTCCTATTCTTGTTACACCTGACATCTCTAGCCAGTTTGTTGTTGAGGTTGACGCGTCAGAGGTGGGCGTGGGAGCCATTCTTTCTCAGCGCTCTCTCTCTGACGGCAAGGTCCATCCTTGCGCGTTTTTCTCTCATCGCTTATCGCAGGCAGAACGTAACTATGATGTTGGTAATCGCGAACTGCTCGCCATCCGCTTAGCCCTAGGCGAATGGCGACAGTGGTTGGAGGGGCGACCGTTCCTTTTGTCGTTTGGACTGACCATAGGAACCTTGAGTACATCCGTTCAGCCAAACGACTTAATGCGCGTCAGGCTCGTTGGGCTCTGTTTTTCGCTCGTTTCGAGTTTGTTATTTCTTATCGTCCGGGCTCAAAAACACCAAGCCTGATGCTTTATCTCGTCTCTTCAGTTCTTCTGAGGTCTCCACCGACCCCGAGGGGATTCTCCCTGACGGGCGTGTTGTCGGGTTGACTGTCTGGGGAATTGAGAGGCAAGTAAAGCAAGCACTCGCTCACACTCCGTCGCCGCGAGCTTGTCCTAGGAACCTTCTGTTCGTTCCCGTTCCTACTCGTCCGGCCGTTCTTCAGTGGGCCCACTCTGCCAAGTTAGCCGGCCACCCCGAGCGTTCGGGGTACGCTTCGCTTCCATTCGCCAGCGTTTCTGGTGGCCCACTCGGGAACGTGACGCGTCGATTTGTCGCCGCTTGTTCGGTCTGCGCGCAGACTAAATCTGGGAACTCTCCTCCTGCCGGCCGTCTCAGACCGCTTCCCATTCCCTCTCGACCGTGGTCTCACATCGCTTTAGATTTTATCACCGGACTGCCTTCATCAGCGGGAAGACAGTTATTCTTACGGTTGTCGATAGATTCTCTAAGGCGGCTCATTTCATTCCTCTCGATAAGCTCCCTTCTGCTAAGGAGACGGCTCAGATCATTATCGAGAATGTTTTCCAATTCATGGCCTTCCGTCTGACGTCGTTTCCGACAGAGGCCCGCAGTTCACGTCTCAATTTTGGAGGGAGTTTTGCCGTTTGATTGGGGCTTCCGTCAGTCTCTCGTCCGGCTTTCATCCCCAGTCTAACGGTCCAAGCCGAACGGGCCAATCAGACTGTTGGTCGCATTTTACGCAGTCTTTCTTTTCGTAACCCTGCGTCTTGGTCAGAACAGCTCCCCTGGGCAGAGTCGCCCACAACTCGCTTCCCTCGTCTGCTACCGGTCTATCCCTTTTCAGTGTAGCCTCGGGTACCAGCCTCCGCTGTTCTCATCTCAGCTCGCCGAGTCCTGCGTCCCCTCCGCTCAGGCTTTTGTCCAGCGTTGCGCGCACCTGGAAGGGGGTCAGGTCGGCACTTTGCCGTAATAGGGCGCAGACTGTGAGGGCCGCTAATAAGCGTAGGACCAAGAGTCCTAGATATTGTTGCGGTCAGAGAGTATGGCTCTCCACTCAGAACCTTCCCCTTAAGACAGCTTCTCGCAAGTTGGCCCCGCGGTTCATTGGTCCGTTCCGTATTTCCCAGGTCATTAATCCTGTCGCAGTGCGACTTCTTCTCCCGCGCTATCTTCGTCGCGTTCACCCGGTCTTCCATGTCTCCTGTGTTAAGCCCGTTCTTGGCGCCCCCGCTCGTCCCTCCCCCCATCCTTGTCGAGGCGCACCCATCTACAGGGTTCGTAAGATTTTGGACATGCGCCCTCGGGGCCGTGGTCATCAGTACCTAGTGGATTGGGAGGGGTACGGTCCTGAGGAGAGGAGTTGGGTTCCCTCTCGGGACGTGCTGGACCGTTCGCTGATCGATGATTTCCTCCGTTGCCGCCAGGTTTCCTCCTCGAGTGCGCCAGGAGGCGCTCGGTGAGTGGGGGGGTACTGTCATGTCTTGTTATGTCTGTTCCTGTCCTTTCTCTTCACTCTCTCTCTCTGCTGGTCTTTTTAGGTTACCTTCTCTGTCTCTCATTCTTCAGCTGTTCTACATCTCCTCTAACTAGCTCATTCACTCTTTCACACCTGTTCTCTCTTCCCCCTCTGATTAGGTCTCTATTTCTTTCTCTGTTCCTGCTACTTTCAGGGTCTGATTCTTGTTTGTGTTTTTTGATGCCAGAAGCAAGCTGTCGTCTCGTTTGCTTCCACCTTGTCCTGTCCTGTCGGAGTCTGCGTGGCAGGTGCATCCTGCACTATACTAACGTTCTTTTTGTTCCGCTGACAACGTTGGAAGAGGATTTATGCCATTCCTGTTTTTCATTAAAGAACTCTGTTTTCTGTTAAAACCGCTTTTGGGTCTTCACTCAAGTTCATAACAGTTATAGCAGCAATGTTCCAACATCTAGTGGAAAGCCTTTCCAGAAGAGTGGAGGCTGTTATAGCAGCAATGTTCCAACATCTAGTGGAAAGCCTTCCCAGAAGAGTGGAGGCTGTTATAGCAGCAATGTTCCAACATCTAGTGGAAAGCCTTCCCAGAAGAGTGGAGGCTGTTATAGCAGCAATGTTCCAACATCTAGTGGAAAGCCTTCCCAGAAGAGTGGAGGCTGTTATAGCAGCAATGTTCCAACATCTAGTGGAAAGCCTTCCCAGAAGAGTGGAGGCTGTTATAGCAGCAATGTTCCAACATCTAGTGGAAAGCCTTCCCAGAAGAGTGGAGGCTGTTATAGCAGCAATGTTCCAACATCTAGTGGAAAGCCTTCCCAGAAGAGTGGAGGCTGTTATAGCAGCAATGTTCCAACATCTAGTGGAAAGCCTTCCCAGAAGAGTGGAGGCTGTTATAGCAGCAATGTTCCAACATCTAGTGGAAAGCCTTCCCAGAAGAGTGGAGGCTGTTATAGCAGCAATGTTCCAACATCTAGTGGAAAGCCTTCCCAGAAGAGTGGAGGCTGTTATAGCAGCAATGTTCCAACATCTAGTGGAAAGCCTTCCCAGAAGAGTGGAGGCTGTTATAGCAGCAATGTTCCAACATCTAGTGGAAAGCCTTCCCAGAAGAGTGGAGGCTGTTATAGCAGCAATGTTCCAACATCTAGTGGAAAGCCTTCCCAGAAGAGTGGAGGCTGTTATAGCAGCAATGTTCCAACATCTAGTGGAAAGCCTTCCCAGAAGAGTGGAGGCTGTTATAGCAGCAATGTTCCAACATCTAGTGGAAAGCCTTCCCAGAAGAGTGGAGGCTGTTATAGCAGCAATGTTCCAACATCTAGTGGAAAGCCTTCCCAGAAGAGTGGAGGCTGTTATAGCAGCAATGTTCCAACATCTAGTGGAAAGCCTTCCCAGAAGAGTGGAGGCTGTTATAGCAGCAATGTTCCAACATCTAGTGGAAAGCCTTCCCAGAAGAGTGGAGGCTGTTATAGCAGCAATGTTCCAACATCTAGTGGAAAGCCTTCCCAGAAGAGTGGAGGCTGTTATAGCAGCAATGTTCCAACATCTAGTGGAAAGCCTTCCCAGAAGAGTGGAGGCTGTTATAGCGGCAAAGGGGGGGGGGACCAACTCCATTTTAATGCTCATGATTTTGGAATGAGATGTCCTCATACAGGTGTCCTCATACTGTTGGTCATGTCGTGTATGACCATGTCGTAGTACTCATGCAATGTGGAGCTATAGTGAAACACAAAGGTCAACCAGTCAAACTTGTTTTATTTATTTTTTATTTCACCTTTATTTCACCAACAGGCCAGTTTTAGAACTGGTTCTCA
>NW_027000518.1:0-8581 GCF_036934945.1 Oncorhynchus masou masou
ATCACCGGGAGGCAAACTACCTGCCCTCCAGGACACATACACCACCCGATGTTACAGGAAGGCCATAAAGATCATCAAGGACAACAACCACCCGAGCCACTGCCTGTTCACCCCGCTATCATCCAGAAGGCGAGGTCAGTACAGGTGCATCATAGCTGGGACCAAGAGACTGAAAAACAGCTTCTATCTCAAGGCCATCAGACTGTTAAACAGCAACCACTAACATTGAGTGGCTGCTGCCAACACACTGACTCAACTCCAGCCACTTTAATGATGGGAAATGATGTAAAATATATCACTAGCCACTTTAAACAATGCTACCTAATATAATGTTTACATACCCTACATTATTTCTCATATATATATGTATATACTGTACTCTATCATCTACTGCATCTTTATGTAATACCTGTATCACTAGCCACTTTAACTATGCCACTCTGTTTACATACTCATCTCATATGTATATACTGTACTCGAGACCATCTCTCTCTTGCCTATGCTGCTCTGTACCATCACTAATTCATATCTTTATGTACATATTCTTTATCCCCTTACACTTGTGTGTATAATACAGTAGTTTTGGAATTGTTAGTTAGATTACTTGTTGGTTATTACTGCATTGTCGGAACTAGAAGCACAAGCATTTCGCTACACTCGCATTAACATCTGCTAACCATGTGTATGTGACAAATAAATAAAATTTGATCTTTTACCAGATCTAATGTGTTATATTCTCTACATTAATTTCACATTTCAACTTCAAAGTGTTTCCTTTCAAATGGTATCAAGAATATGCATATTCTTGATTCAGGTCCTGAGCTACAGGCAGTTAGATTTGGGTATTTTAGGCAAAAATTGAAAAAAACTGGTCTGATTCTTTAAGACGTACAATACGCAAAAAAATGGATATAGATTTATCAATAATGGCTGTTGATGTGGAAAAGGAAGCCACGTCGTCTTGAATGGCCTTTTCTATTCAAACGTTGAAGTTTTCAACTTCCAGCTAAATTAATAAATATTGTATATAAATGTTCTAAAGCTAAAATATACACAAATAATACATTATTTTATTATATTGCTTTATAAGCGGCACAAGACAGGGATGCCCCCCTCCTGTTTGTACTGTATTAGACCAGTTAGAAAGAATTAGACAGGGCCCAAAGCGTAACAGGTACCAGTATTGGTAAACATGAATTTAAACTAAACTAATTTGCATCACCTGACCAATACTGAAAACTCAATGTCCCTTTGCAAAAAAATATTTTCAGAATACAAAAACCCCCAGGTTATAAAATGAATGAATGAATAAAAAGGAAAGTTTTACATCTTCCTAAGTCTTGGGGTGGTTTTAACTCGCTACCCAAGGCTTTTACTTGTAACATATAGTTAAATGCACTGAGGAACAATGGGTACATATTGAAGATGTGCATGCTCATCCCAATATTGAAGGTCCCCAAGAACAGAGTGGCCTCCATTAATCTTAAATTGAATAAGTTTAGAACCTTCCAGAAGGACAACCATCTGCAGCACTCCACCAATCAGGCATATGCTGGAGTGGCCCGACAGAACCACTCCTCAGTAACATGCACCACGATAACCAGCAGGTTTGGCACCCAAAGGACTCTCAGACCATGAGATTCTCTGGTCTGATGAAACCAATTGAACTCGTTGGCCTGAATGCCAAGCGTCACGTCTGGAGGAAACCAGGCACCATCCCTACAGTGAGCATGGTGGTGGCAGCATCATGCTGTGAGGATGTTTTCAGTGGCAGGGACTGGAGATCAGTCAGAATCGAGGAAGATGGGAGGCAAAAGTACAGAGAGATCCTTGATGAAAAATGTTGTAGCGTCATACCCAAAGAAGACTTGAGGCTGTAATCGCTGTCAAGGGCTTCAACAAAGTACTGAGTAAAATACTTATGTAAATGCGATATCAATTTTTTTAATACATTTGCAAAATGTATGCTTTATCATTATGGGGTACTGTGTGTAGTTTGCTTATGATAAAGCAACAATTTAATCCATTTTAGAATAAGGCAACAATGTAAAAGAGCGTGGAAAAAGCCAAGAGAAAGATTCTAATTCTAAAAGATTCATACATTAACATATGCATTTTTAATTGAACCGTTATATACCTAGGCAAGTCAGTTAAGAACAAATTCTTATTTTACAATGACTGCCTACTCCGGCCAAACCTTCCCCTAACCCTGCACCGCCCTATGGAACTCCTGATCACGGTCGGTTGTGATACAGCTCGGGATCGAACCAGGGTCTGTAGTGATGCCTCTAGTGCTGAGATGCAGTGCCTTAGACCACTGAGCCACTTTGGAGCATTATACGTGGATGGGTTGCATCCACTACATTGCCCAATCCAGATGTTGTATGAATCCGGTGCAGCAGGGTGGTTTAGGGCTGTAAATCACTGTGACAAGGGATGTGGGGAGATGGGTTGCATCCACACCATTGCCCAATCCAGATGTTGTATGAATCCGGTTGCAGCAGGGTGGTTTAGGGCTGTAAATCACTGTGACAGGGATGTGGGGAGATGGGTTGCATCCACTACATTGCCCAATCCAGATGTTGTATGAATCCGGTGCAGCAGGGTGGTTTAGGGCTGTAAATCACTGTGACAGGGATGTGGGGAGATGGAGGCTCCATAGAGTAATAAACAGATTTTCTCCTCCACACAGGCACTCTGGAACACTGTGCTGTCCTCCCTTTGTCCTTCCATCTCACAACACACACATTCCTTTGTATACTAATGTGCATTCACGTACATATACACACTCACACGCTTGCCACACACACACACACTCAGTGGATGATGTTCTAAATAGCTTCTGTTCTCTGTCCTCAGGCTATCCTGCAGGTTATCCTCAGACTCCTACCTACACACCCAACCTCTACCAGACTGGCAGCCCAGGCTATCCCCAAGGTAAGAACACACATGCACACATGAACATGCACGGAAACACACATCCGCGGAAACACACACACACACACACACACACACACAGACATGCACATAAGCACAGACAAGCCTGCACACACACACTTTTATCAAACTAGAAATCCACTCTATCTCCGCAGGTAAGAATATACACATGTCATAGAACACACACGACATGAATGAGATTGCTGGTGCATGCTATTCAAAAGGTAAGAACATCTGCATGCACAGTTCTTGAGTGCATCACTCACAGCACTCCCGCTGCACACCATAACATCTCAATCCACATATTCACAGTATTCATGGAATGGGATCTAGACATTGTCATGTGTCTGATCTTGGCACCTTCTCAGAACGTGGAAGGAAAAGGTGAATTTGCCCCTAGACACTGATCTTGGATCAGTTTGGTTTTTTCCCCACTAATGGTTAAGATTAGGTGAGGGGATGCTGATCCAGGACCTGTACCTACGGGAAACTTCACCCCAGAGCCTTCACAATGCCTTGAGTACTCTTATGTAGAGCTGCTAAAGAGGCTTTGTTCATATTGCATCCACACAGTGCTCTAGAAAGTTCTGTTCAGATTCCCGAAGTGTGTGTGTGTGTGTGTGTGTGTGTGTGTGTTAAGTCATGGGGAGTACATGTTGGCCATGGCCACAGAAAAGATTGTTAATAAGATATTTCCTAATTTATTTTCTGTTTTATTTGGATAAACGGTTTTCAGATGTAGGCCTTAGTATGGTTGTTGGTTAAGTTTTCTCTTTGTTGTTAGATGATGGCTTGAGATGTTTGTCACTTAGTGAAACTGAAATAACCTGGGGTTGAATTGGCGTTTTATTATCGTAAATACTGTAATACTATTTATCATTGAGATGGCGAGAAGCAGGTCTCTCTATAACCTCCTTCTGCTAGCTAGTACACATGAATATAGTTCCAATGTAATGCATCTCTCAACCCCTGTGCATGGAGAGGGATTGGGTAGATACAAGGGTTGTGGTCAATTCCTTTTAAATTCAGTAAGTACATTTCAATTCAAATTTCATCCATGGTTCTCTATGAGAAAAAAATGTACCTGAAATTTCAGTTTACTTCCTGAATTGACTGAACTGAGATGGAATTGACCTTAGCTGTGGTAGCTAGTAGTTTGTGTCGTGGTTGGTGGTGATACATATTAGTTATGTGTAGTGGTTTTACTGCATTTCTCCTGGAGCTCCAGTGGGTTTGATGGGCTTCAGAGTGGAGTGAAATAGGTCAGTGAGAGCTGTGCCAGCTGTGCCATGTTGTTGTCACAGTGGGTTTGATGGGCTTCAGAGTGTAGTGAAGTAGGTCAGTGACAGCTGTGCCATGTTGTCGTCGACAGTGGGTTTGATGGGCTTCAGAGTGTAGTGAAGTAGGTCAGTGAGAGCTGTGACAGCTGTGCCATGTTGTCGTCACAGTGGGTTTGATGGGCTTCAGAGTGTAGTGAAATAGGTCAGTGAGAGCTGTGACAGCTGTGCCATGTTGTCGTCGACAGTGGGTTTGATGGGCTTCAGAGTGTAGTGAAGTAGGTCAGTGAGAGCTGTGACAGCTGTGCCATGTTGTCGTCGACAGTGGGTTTGATGGGCTTCAGAGTGGAGTGAAATAGGTCAGTGAGAGCTGTGACAGCTGTGCCATGTTGTCGTCACAGTGGGTTTGATGGGCTTCAGAGTGTAGTGAAATAGGTCAGTGACAGCTGTGCCATGTTGTCGTCACAGTGGGTTTGATGGGCTTCAGAGTGGAGTGAAATAGGTCAGTGAGAGCTGTGACAGCTGTGCCATGTTGTCGTCGACAGTGGGTTTGATGGGCTTCAGAGTGTAGTGAAATAGGTCAGTGACAGCTGTGCCATGTTGTCGTCACAGTGGGTTTGATGGGCTTCAGAGTGTAGTGAAATAGGTCAGTGAGAGCTGTGACAGCTGTGCCATGTTGTCGTCACAGTGGGTTTGATGGGCTTCAGAGTGGAGTGAAATAGGTCAGTGAGAGCTGTGACAGCTGTGCCATGTTGTCGTCACAGTGGGTTTGATGGGCTTCAGAGTGTAGTGAAATAGGTCAGTGACAGCTGTGCCATGTTGTCGTCGACAGTGGGTTTGATGGGCTTCAGAGTGTAGTGAAATAGGTCAGTGAGAGCTGTGACAGCTGTGCCAGGTTGTCGTCACAGTGGGTTTGATGGGCTTCAGAGTGTAGTGAAATAGGTCAGTGACAGCTGTGCCAGCTGTGCCATGTTGTCGTCACAGTGGGTTTGATGGGCTTCAGAGTGTAGTGAAATAGGTCAGTGAGAGCTGTGACAGCTGTGCCATGTTGTCGTCACAGTGGGTTTGATGGGCTTCAGAGTGTAGTGAAATAGGTCAGTGAGAGCTGTGACAGCTGTGCCATGTTGTCATCGACAGTGGGTTTGATGGGCTTCAGAGTGTAGTGAAGTAGGTCAGTGAGAGCTGTGCCATGTTGTCGTCGACAGTGGGTTTGATGGGCTTCAGAGTGGAGTGAAATAGGTCAGTGAGAGAGCTGTGCCATGTTGTCGTCGACAGAGAGTTTGATGGGCTTCAGAGTGTAGTGAAGTAGGTCAGTGAGAGCTGTGCCATGTTGTCGTCGACAGTGGGTTTGATGGGCTTCAGAGTGGAGTGAAATAGGTCAGTGAGAGCTGTGACAGCTGTGCCATGTTGTCGTCACAGTGGGTTTGATGGGCTTCAGAGTGTAGTGAAATAGGTCAGTGAGAGCTGTGACAGCTGTGCCATGTTGTCGTCACAGTGGGTTTGATGGGCTTCAGAGTGTAGTGAAGTAGGTCAGTGAGAGCTGTGACAGCTGTGCCATGTTGTCGTCGACAGTGGGTTTGATCGGCTTCAGAGTGTAGTGAAATAGGTCAGTGAGAGCTGTGACAGCTGTGCCATGTTGTCGTCACAGTGGGTTTGATGGGCTTCAGAGTGTAGTGAAATAGGTCAGTGAGAGCTGTGACAGCTGTGCCATGTTGTCGTCGACAGTGGGTTTGATGGGCTTCAGAGTGGAGTGAAATAGGTCAGTGAGAGCTGTGACAGCTGTGCCATGTTGTCGTCGACAGTGGGTTTGATGGGCTTCAGAGTGGAGTGAAATGGGTCAGTGACAGCTGTGCCATGTTGTCGTCGACAGTGGGTTTGATGGGCTTCAGAGTGTAGTGAAGTAGGTCAGTGAGAGCTGTGACAGCTGTGCCATGTTGTCGTCGACAGTGGGTTTGATGGGCTTCAGAGTGGAGTGAAATAGGTCAGTGAGAGCTGTGACAGCTGTGCCATGTTGTCGTCGACAGTGGGTTTGATGGGCTTCAGAGTGGAGTGAAATAGGTCAGTGAGAGCTGTGACAGCTGTGCCATGTTGTCGTCGACAGTGGGTTTGATGGGCTTCAGAGTGGAGTGAAATAGGTCAGTGAGAGCTGTGACAGCTGTGCCATGTTGTCGTCACAGTGGGTTTGATGGGCTTCAGAGTGTAGTGAAATAGGTCAGTGACAGCTGTGCCATGTTGTCGTCGACAGTGGGTTTGATGGGCTTCAGAGTGTAGTGAAGTAGGTCAGTGAGAGCTGTGACAGCTGTGCCATGTTGTCGTCGACAGTGGGTTTGATGGGCTTCAGAGTGTAGTGAAATAGGTCAGTGACAGCTGTGCCATGTTGTCGTCACAGTGGGTTTGATGGGCTTCAGAGTGTAGTGAAATAGGTCAGTGACAGCTGTGCCAGCTGTGCCATGTTGTCGTCACAGTGGGTTTGATGGGCTTCAGAGTGTAGTGAAATAGGTCAGTGAGAGCTGTGACAGCTGTGCCATGTTGTCGTCACAGTGGGTTTGATGGGCTTCAGAGTGTAGTGAAATAGGTCAGTGAGAGCTGTGACAGCTGTGCCATGTTGTCGTCACAGTGGGTTTGATGGGCTTCAGAGTGTAGTGAAATAGGTCAGTGAGAGCTGTGCCATGTTGTCGTCGACAGTGGGTTTGATGGGCTTCAGAGTGGAGTGAAATAGGTCAGTGAGAGCTGTGACAGCTGTGCCATGTTGTCGTCGACAGTGGGTTTGATGGGCTTCAGAGTGTAGTGAAATAGGTCAGTGACAGCTGTGCCAGCTGTGCCATGTTGTCGTCACAGTGGGTTTGATGGGCTTCAGAGTGTAGTGAAATAGGTCAGTGAGAGCTGGGACAGCTGTGCCATGTTGTCGTCACAGTGGGTTTGATGGGCTTCAGAGTGTAGTGAAATAGGTCAGTGAGAGCTGTGACAGCTGTGCCATGTTGTCATCGACAGTGGGTTTGATGGGCTTCAGAGTGTAGTGAAATAGGTCAGTGAGAGCTGTGACAGCTGTGCCATGTTGTCGTCACAGTGGGTTTGATGGGCTTCAGAGTGGAGTGAAATAGGTCAGTGAGAGCTGTGCCATGTTGGCGTCACAGTGCAGCGTTGCCTTTACTGGGATGGGTCATGTTGGCGTCACAGTGCAGCGCTGCCTTTACTGGGATGGGTCATGTTGTCGTCACAGTGCAGCGTTACCTTTACTGGGATGGGTCATGTTGTCGTCACAGTGCAGCGCTGCCTTTACTGGGATGGGTCATGTTGTCGTCACAGTGCAGCGCTGCCTTTACTGGGTCATGTTTACTAGGCATGAAACCCAAGAAAATACTTCCAAAACTAAGCCCAAGTTCTGCAATAGATGAGTGTGTGTGTTGATTGTGTGAAACGTTATGTATTCTACTGTATATGTGAACTCTGTGTGTGTGCAAACTTTGTATGTACTTTATTTCTGTACTCTGTGTGTGTGTGTGTGTGTGGTGTGTGTGTAAAGTGCCTAGTGAAAGTCTACAGTCTTCACATTTTGCTGCCTTAAAATGTAATCTAAAAATGTAATTAAAAATGTTTTCCTACCAATGTACACAACGTACTCCACATTTCAAAGTTAAATATATATTATACAACATTTTCCTAATTAATACAAATTATAAAACAAAGATGTCTTGACTGCGTATGTCTTCACACCCCAGAATTAATACTTGGTTGCAGCCATTACAGCTGTGAATAATTCTGAATACGATTCAACAAACTTTGCAAAACTCTTAGGTCAACATATATCCATTGTTTTTGTCAAAATTGCTCAAGCTCAGTAAAATTGGTTGGGAGTCATTGATTCACAGCAACATTCAAATTATCTCTGATTTTCAAGCAGGTTAAAGTCAGGACTGAGACTGGACCATTGAGGAACACTCGACACCATTCTGGTGTGACTTTGGCATAAACGTGTATTTTTCCCTCTGAAAAATCCCAGGGTTAGGTATTCCGAAGACTGAGGCAGGTTTTCCTCTAACTTTTTATCTGGGGTTTATATTTCTTTTGATCCTAACAAACTCCCCAGTTTCCTTCCAATGACAAACATACCAATAACATGATGCTGCCACTACAATACCAGAAAATATTTTATAATTTTTCTTTCACTTTGAAAATGTGGAGTAGGTTCTATAGATTGGTAGGAAAATTTGAATTTGTTACATTTAACAATAATAATAATTTCAAGGCAGAAAAATTTGAAAACTGCAAGGGGTGTGTAGACTTTCTCTGGTGACTGTATGTGTACTGTTTACTCTGTGTGTATTCTCTATGTGAGTGCTTGTGTGAGTTCATTTGCATGCGGTGTT
>NW_027000519.1:0-8577 GCF_036934945.1 Oncorhynchus masou masou
TGATTAATGTAGGGTATGCGGAAATGGAGGAAAACTCGCCTCCTCACGGACTGTCTTCACTCCCTCCTCTCTACATTTTCCTCCTCTGTCTCTGCTGCTAAGCCCCTTTCTACCACTCTAAATTCCAAGCATCTGCCTCTAACCCTAGGAAGCTCTTTGCCACCTTCTCCTCCCTCCTGAATCCTCCTCCCCCCCTCCCTCCCTCTGCAGATGACTTCGTCAACCATTTTGAAAAGAAGGTCGACGACATCCGATCCTCGTTACTAAGTCAAACGACACCAGCTGCTCACACTGCCCTACCCTGTGCTCTGACACTCTTTCTCCCCTCTCTCTCCAGTGAAATCTCGCTTCTTGTGACGTGACGCCCAACAACCTGCCCGCTTGACCCTATCCCCCTCCTCTCTTCTCCAGACCATTTCCGGGGGACCTTCTCCTTACCTCACCTCGCTCATCAACTCATCCCTGACCGCTGGCTCGTCCCTTCCGTCTTCAAGAGAGCGAGAGTTGCACCCCTTCTGAAAAAAACCTACCCTCGATCCCTCCGATGTCAACAACTACAGACCAGTATCCCTTCTTTCTTTTCTCTCCAAAACTCTTGAACGTGCCGTCCTTGGCCAGCTCTCCCACTATCTCTCTCAGAATGACCTTCTTGATCCAAATCAGTCAGGTTTCAAGACTAGTCATTCAACTGAGACTGCTCTTCTCTGTATCACGGGGCGCTCCGCACTGCTAAAGCTAACTCTCTCTCCTCTGCTCTCATCCTTCTAGACCTATCGGCTGCCTTCGATACTGTGAACCATCAGATCCTCCTCTCCACCCTCTCCGAGTTGGGCATCTCCGGCGCGGCCCACGCTTGGATTGCGTCCTACCCTGACAGGTCGCTCCTACCAGGTGGCGTGGCGAGAATCTGTCTCCTCGCCACGCGCTCTCACCACTGGTGTCCCCAGGGCTCTGTTCTAGGCCCTCTCCCTATTCTCGCTATACACCAAGTCACTTGGCTCTGTCATAACCTCATGGTCTCTCCTATCATTGCTATGCAGACGACACACAAT
Organism: Oncorhynchus masou masou; assembly: GCF_036934945.1. Lineage (NCBI taxonomy): Eukaryota > Metazoa > Chordata > Actinopteri > Salmoniformes > Salmonidae > Oncorhynchus > Oncorhynchus masou. Next base: position 1,053 of record NW_027000519.1, read on the forward strand.
TAATCTTCTCCTTTCCCCCTTCTGATGACCAGGTGGCGAATCGCATCTCTGCATGTCTGGCAGACATATCAGTGTGGATGACGGATCACCACCTCAAGCTGAACCTCGGCAAGACGGAGCTGCTCTTCCTCCCGGGGAAGGACTGCCCGTTCCATGATCTCGCCATCACGGTTGACAACTCCATTGTGTCCTCCTCCCAGAGCGCTAAGAACCTTGGCGTGATCCTGGACAACACCCTGTCGTTCTCAACCAACATCATGGCGGTGGCCCGTTCCTGTAGGTTCATGCTCTACAACATCCGCAGAGTACGACCCTGCCTCACACAGGAAGCGGCGCAGGTCCTAATCCAGGCACTTGTCATCTCCGTCTGGATTACTGCAACTCGCTGTTGGCTGGGCTCCCTGCCTGTGCCATTAAACCCCTACAACTCATCCAGGCCGCAGCCCGTCTGGTGTTTCAGCCTTCCCAAGTTCTCTCCCGTCACCCCGCTCCTCCGCTCTCTCCACTGGCTTCCAGTTGAAGCTCGCATCCGCTACAAGACCATGGTGCTTGCCTACGGAGCTGTGAGGGGAACGGCACCACCAGTACCTCCAGGCTCTGATCAGGCCCTACACCCAAGCAAGGGCACTGCGTTCATCCACCTCTGGCCTGCTCGCCTCCCTACCATTGAGGAAGTACAGTTCCCGCTCAGCCCAGTCAAAACTGTTTGCTGCTCTGGCCCCCAATGGTGGAACAAACTCCCTCACGACGCCAGGACAGCGGAGTCAATCACCACCTTCCGGAGACACCTGAAACCCCACCTCTTCAAGGAATACCTAGGATAAGATAAGTAATCCTTCTCACCACCCCCCCCCCCCCTTAATGATTTAGATGCACTATTGTAAAGTGGCTGTTCCACTGGATGTCAGAAGGTGAATTCACCAATTTGTAAGTCGCTCTGGATAGAGCGTCTGCTAAATGACTTAAATGTAAATGTAAATGTAAACATATAAAAGTGTCATTGTTTAAAGTGGCTAGTGATACATTTATTTCATCAAGATGGCAAGATGCAGTAGATGGTATAGAGTACAGTATATACTTATGAGATGAGTAATGTAAGGTATGTAAACATTATATAAAGTGGCATTGTTTAAAGTGGCTAGTGATACATGTATTACATACATTTTCCATTATTAACGTGGCTGGAGTTGAGTCAGTGTGTTGGCAGCCACTCAATGTTAGTGATGGCTGTTTAACAGTCTTATGGCCTTGAGATAGAAGCTGTTTTCAGTCCTCTCGGTCCCTGCTTTGATGCACCTGTGCTGACCTCGCCTTCTGGATGATAGCGGGGTGAACAGGCAGTGGCAGGCGGTTGTTGTCCTTTGGCCTTCCTGTGTCATCGGATGGTGTAGGTGTCCTGGAGGGCAGGTAGTTTGCCCCCGGTGATGCGTTGTGCAGACCTCACTACCCTTTGGAGAGCCTTACGGTGATGGGCGGACAGTTGCCATACCAGGCAGTGATACAGCCCGACAGGATGCTCTCATTCTGTATCTGTAAGAGTTTGTAGTGTTTTTGGTGACCAGCCAAATTTCTTCAGCCTCCTGAGTTTGAAGAGACACTGCTGCGCCTTCTTCACCACACTGTCTGTGTGGGTGGACCAATTCAGTTTGTCAGTGATGTATGCGCGAGGAACTTAAAACTTTCTACCCTCTCCACTACTGTCCCGTCAAGGTAGATGGGGGCTACTCCCTCTGCTGTTTCCTGATTTTTTCTTCGTTTTGTTGACGTTGAGTGTGAGGTTTTTTATTCCTGACACCACACTCCAGGGTCCTCACCTCCTCCCCTGTAAGGCCGTCTGGTGTTGTTGGTAATCAAGCCTACCACTGCTAGTATTTGTCTACCCGAAGCTTGATGATTGAGTTGGGCGTGCGTATGGCCACGCCGTCGTGGGTGAACAGGGAGTACAGGAGAGGGCTGAGAACTCACCCTTGTGGGGCCCCAGTGTTGAGGATCAGCGGGGAGGAGATGTTGTTACCTAACCTCACCACCTGGGGGCGATCCGTCAGGAAGTCCAGGACCCAGTTGCACAGGGCGGGGTCGAGGCCCAGGGTCTAGAGCTTAATGACGAGTTTAGAGGGTACTATGGTGTTGAATGCTGAGCTGTAGTCAATGAACAGCATTCTCACATAGGTATTCACTGCAGTGTGCAGTGTGATTGCGATTGCGTTGTCTGTGGACCTATTGGGGCGGTAAGCAAATTGGAGTGGGTCTAGGGTGTCAGGTAGGGTGGAGGTGATATGGTCCTTGACTAGTCTCTCAAAGCACTTCATGATGATGGAAGTGAGTGCTACGGGGCGGTAGTCATTTAGCTCAGTTACCTTAGCTTTCTTGGGAACAGGAACAATGGTGGCCCTCTTGAAACATGTGGGAACAGCATAAAGATTTATTGAATATGTCCGTAAAACACACCAGCCAGCTGGTCTGCGCATGCTCTGAGGACGCTCCTGGGGATGCCGTCTGGGACTGCAACCTTGCGAGAGTTAACACGTTTAAATGTTTTCCTCACGTCGGCTGCAGTGAAGGAGAGTCCACATGTTTTGGTTGCGGGCCGTGTCAGTGGCACTGTATTGTCCTCAAAGCGAGCAAAGAAGTTGTTTAGTCTGTCTGGGAGCAAGACATCCTGGTCCGCGACGGGGCTGGTTTTCCTTTTATAGTCCTTGATTGAATGTAGACCCTGCCACATACCTCTCGTGTCTGAGCCGTTGAATTGCGACTCTATTTTGTCTCTATACTGACGCTTAGCTTGGTTGATTGCCTTGCGGAGGGAATAGCTACACTGTTTGTATTTGGTCATGATTCCGGTCACTTTGCCCTGGTTAAATGCAGTGGTTCGTGCTTTCAGTTTTGCAAAATTAATAGGGTAAATAGGTTCTGGTGTCAACACCCCTCTTCGGGGTCCGGAGACACTTAAATGAATAGCTGTGGAATGGTTGTTTCTGGTGGCTTTTTGAGGGGGAAATACATTTATTTTAATTTTATTTTTATTCTTTACATTTAACCTTTATTTAACTAGACAAGTCAGTTAAGAACAAATTCTTATTTACGGCCTACTCCGGCCAAACCTGGACAACGCTGGGCCAATTGTGCGCCGCCTTATAGGACTCTCAATTACGGCTGGATGTGATGCAGCCTGGATACATCCAAACATGATCATTTGGTCAATATACCCTCAATATACCCTCCCAACATACCCCCCAATATACACCAAAGGACACCCCAATGTACCCCTCAATATACCCACCAATATTCCCCAATCACTCCTGAAATGCCAAAACGTTTCTGTATTAATTTAAACAGTGTTCTTAATACCACACCCCTTCTTTAACTACATTTAAATGTCATAACTGATTTTGCAAGTCCAGAAACTTCTTACTCACTATTTAATTACAGTATTAATTCATAAAACAATACAGTGATAGTCAAAATAACTCTTCAGTATGGCGTCATGCACAACAATAGACTTTCAAATAAACCAATCAGAATGGTGTCATGCTCAACAATAGACTTTAAAATAAACCAATCAGAATGGTGTCATGCTCAACGATAGACTTTAAATTAAACCAATCAGAATGGCGTCATGCTCAACAATAGACTTTAAAATAAACCAATCAGAATGGCGTCATGCTCGAGCAACAGCTCATAGTCATTCATCATCAAGTAAAGAACATACACATTCAATAACCGGCTGCAATGTCACACAAAGGTGGGCATATACTGGTACAGAGTGGGGTCAGCTCTTCAATCTCAATTCACTTAAATGCACCAAATACCTGTTTTACGCCTGTCACTGCCAGAAATGCAATTCTGGCGTATTGTTTTTTTTAATCTATGGTATCCAGATTCTCCTGGTGGATATGACCGACAGCAACGTGGTTAAATCTACTTTGTGTCTTTGTCTTCAACCTCCTGAGGGGACTAAAGCTCCTTTCTGGTTCACAGGAGGAGATGGGTATGACAAGGAGAAACCTGACCAGAGCTTCAACATGGGGAAATAAAAACACAGTCCTCTACAGGAGATCCTGTTAGAATGTGTTAGCTTCTGCATTAGAACAAAATGGTAGTTTAATTAAAACATGTTGCACTGCAAAGGCAGTGGGTATTAAAGTCATAATCCTGTTTTTTATGAAATTTGACTATATTTGAAATGTAAACCAGATGGCAAAAAAAATGTAGGATGATCAAAGTATGGAAAAAATAGACCGTCGCTTCATAAAGCTTCATAAAGTTACTGGTCCTCCACCAAGTCAAACACTTAGATTTGTTAAATAAAAGGACAAAGTGTCATCACCTTAAATGAAAAGTCCACCCCAAAACAAATATATTTTGGTATTTGTTTCATTAGTCTGTATCGTTGATATAGTCCCATAATGTTGTTGCTTGTCAGCAATCAAGTTTTTCAAGATATGCAACTAACAATACATAAATCAGAAAGGCATCAGGATTTAAAAAAGCTTCCTTCCTTGGCGTCACTGACAATCTGAAACCCACACAGAGATTGTGGTGAAGAAGGTGTTACAACGCCTTTTCAACCTCCATGAGACTGAAGGGAATTTGTCTTGTCACCCCACAAAATCCTCACAAACTTTGCAGATGCACCATTGAGGCCTCCTGTCGGGTTGTATCATCGCCTGGCCGCGGCAACTGCAGGGCTCTCCAGAGGGTGGTGCGGTCTGCACAACGCATCACCAGGGGCACACTGCCTGCCCTCCAGGACACCTACAGCACCCGATGTCACAAGAAGGCCAAAAAGATCATCAAGGACAAAAACCACACGAGCCATTGCCTGTTCATCTCACTACCCCATAATGACAAAGTAAAAACATTTTTTCACATTTATAAAATAAAATATGAAAAATCATATTTACGTACAGTAAGCGTTCAGACCTTTTACTCAGCACTTTGTTGAAGCACATTTGGGACTGATTACAACCTTGAGTCTTCGTGGGTATGACTCTACGCTTCGTGGGTATGACGCTACGCTATGCTACGTGGGTATGACGCTACGCTACGTGGGTGCTACGCTACGCTACGTGGGTATGACGCTACGCTACGCTTCGTGGGTATGACGCTACGCTTTGTGGGTATGACGCTACGCTACGTGGGTATGACGCTACGCTATGCTACGCTACGTGGGTTTGACGCTATGCTTCATGGGTATGACGCTACGCTACGTTACGCTTGACACACCTGTGCTTGGGGAGTCTTCCATTCCTCTCAATGTCAGGTTGAATGTGGAGCGTTGCTGCACAGCTACAGTTGAAGTTGGAAGTTTACATACAGCTTAGCCAACTATGTTTAAACTCAGTTTTTCACAATTCCTGACATTTAATCCCAGTAAAAATGCCCTGTCTTAGATCAGTTAGGATCACCACTTTATTGTAAGGATGTGAAATGTCAGAATAATAGTAGAAAGAATGATTTATTTCAGATTTAATTTCTTTCATCACATTCCCAGTGGGTCAGAAGTTTACATACACCCAATTGGTATTTGGTAGCATTGCCTTTAAATTGTTTAACTTGGGTCAAATGTTTTGGGTAGCCTTCCACAAGCTTCCTACAATAAGTTGGGTGAATTTTGGCCCATTCCTCCTGACAGAGCTGGTGTAACTTTGTCAGGTTTGTAGGCCTCCTTGCTCGCACACGCCTTTTCAGTTCTGCCCACACATTTTCTATAGAATTTAGGTCAGAGCTTTGTGATGGCCACTCCAATACCTTGACTTTGTTGTCCTTAAAGCCATTTTGCCACAACTTTGGAAGTATGCTTGGGGTCATTGTCTATTTGGAAGACCCATTTGCGACCAAGATTAAACTTCCTTGACTGATATCTTCAGATGTTGTTTCAATATATCCACATAATTTCCCCTGCTTCATGATGCCATCTATTTTGTGAAGTGCACCAGTCCCTCCTGCAGTAAAGCACCCCCACAACATGATGCTGCCACCCCCCGTGCTTCACGGTTGGGATGATATTCTTCGGCTTGCAAGCCACCACCTTTTTCCTCCAAACATAACGATGGTCATTATGGCCAAACAGTTCAATTTTTGTTTCATCAGACCAGAGGACATTTCTCCAAAAAGTGAGATCTTTGTCCCCATGTGCAGTTGCAAACCGTAGTCTGGCTTTTATATGGCAGTTTTGGAGTAGTGGCTTCTTCCTTTGCTGAGCGGCCATTTATGTTGTGTTGATATAGGACTTGTTTTACTGTTGATATAGATACTTTTGTAAATGTTTCCTCCAGCATCTTCACAAGGTCCTTTGCTGTTGTTCTGGGATTGATTTGCACTTTTCGCATCAAATGACGTTGTTACGGATACAAATATCCTGTGTGTGTATCCTGTGTGTGTGTTTCTTTCTCTCCTTCTCCCTCACAGGTGAAAATCATCACTCCCCAATCAGTCACCAATCAGAAGACACACCTCCTCCTGTTTCCTACCCAATCACCGTTCCTTTCCCTTTGTTTAAAAACCCTGTCATTTGTTTGCTGTGGAGCTCAATCTCTCTCTATAAATGCCATGTCTGTAGATCTCTGTTTCACTCTTTATGTATTGACCTCTCTTTTGTTTGAGCACCTCCATATCACTTTGTCCTCACCTGTGAGTATTGTTTTTGGTTATGGTGTTTGTGTTTGTTTGCTGGTGGGAAGAGGGGAAACAAGACAAGTCGCCCATGGGCATACACTACCCGTAGGTAAACTTTGTTAAATACCCTAGTTAGAACTGGGCGGACCACCCACTGTATTTTTGGTTAGTTAGTTAGCTGTTGTTGAAATAGGCTAGTCTAGCTTAGGGGTGTTTTTGGTTAGTTAGCGGTTGGTGAAATAGGCTAGTCTAGCTTAGGGGTGTTTTTGGTTAGTTAGCGGTTGGTGAAATAGGCTAGTCTAGCTTAGGGGTGTTTTTGAATACTTATTATTTCTTTCCTTGGGTCCAGCTCAGCCCCTTTTCCTGCTCCCCCCATTACCGTGTGTTTTCCAATAAACCCTGAGTTTGACGGTAGATTTCAGTAGTCGTGGTTATTTCGTTCTCACTTTTACTTTGTCACTATTATAAATTGCATGAGTCATGTTACAGGTCTCATTATCATCCCCCCTAGACTGTCGGGCCAAAAGGGATTCGTAACAGCTACCCTGCCACCTCTACACTCTAACCAATAGGCTACCATGCCGCCACTACACTCTAACCACTAGGCTACCCTGCCACCTCTACACTCTAACCACTAGGCTACCCTGCCACCTTTACACTCTAACCACTAGGCTACCCTGCCACCTTTACACTCTAACCACTAGGCTACCCTGCCGCCTCTACACTCTAACCACTAGGCTACCCTGCCACCTCTACACTCTAACCAATAGGTTATGTTACGGGTCTCATTACCATCCCCCCTGTCTCCAGGAGACAGAACGCTTCTCCTTCCTGAGCGGATGTCACGGCTTTCTTCCTGGGAAGGAGAGGCGGACCAAAACGCAGAGTGGTTGTAGTTCATGGTTCT
>NW_027000520.1:0-8576 GCF_036934945.1 Oncorhynchus masou masou
GCTCTGCATACAGAACGGTCAGCTGGAAGCTTCTCTCTGGTACATGTAGCACGCTCTGCATGCAGAACGGTCAGCTGGAAGCTTCTCTCTGGTACATGTAGCACGCTCTGCATACAGAACGGTCAGCTGGAAGCTTCTCTCTGGTACATGTAGCACGCTCTGCATACAGAACGGTCAGCTGGAGGCTTCTCTCTGGTACATGTAGCACGCTCTGCATGCAGAACGGCCAGCTGGAAGCTTCTCTCTGGTACATGTAGCACGCTCTGCATGCAGAACGGTCAGCTGGAAGCTTCTCTCTGGTACATGTAGCACGCTCTGCATACAGAACGGTCAGCTGGAAGCTTCTCTCTGGTACATGTAGCACGCTCTGCATACAGAACGGTCAGCTGGAAGCTTCTCTCTGGTACATGTAGCATGCTCTGCATACAGAACGGTCAGCTGGAAGCTTCTCTCTGGTACATGTAGCATGCTCTGCATACAGAACGGTCAGCTGGAGGCTTCTCTCTGGTACATGTAGCACGCTCTGCATACAGAACGGTCAGCTGGAAGCTTCTCTCTGGTACATGTAGCATGCTCTGCATACAGAACGGTCAGCTGGAAGCTTCTCTCTGGTACATGTAGCACGCTCTGCATGCAGAACGGTCAGCTGGAAGCTTCTCTCTGGTACATGTAGCACGCTCTGCATGCAGAACGGTCAGCTGGAAGCTTCTCTCTGGTACATGTAGCACGCTCTGCATGCAGAACGGTCAGCTGGAAGCTTCTCTCTGGTACATGTAGCACGCTCTGCATGCAGAACGGTCAGCTGGAAGCTTCTCTCTGGTACATGTAGCACGCTCTGCATGCAGAACGGTCAGCTGGAAGCTTCTCTCTGGTACATGTAGCACGCTCTGCATGCAGAACGGTCAGCTGGAAGCTTCTCTCTGGTACATGTAGCACGCTCTGCATGCAGAACGGTCAGCTGGAAGCTTCTCTCTGGTACATGTAGCACGCTCTGCATGCAGAACGGTCAGCTGGAAGCTTCTCTCTGGTACATGTAGCACGCTCTGCATGCAGAACGGTCAGCTGGAAGCTTCTCTCTGGTACATGTAGCATGCTCTGCATACAGAACGGTCAGCTGGAAGCTTCTCTCTGGTACATGTAGCACGCTCTGCATACAGAACGGTCAGCTGGAAGCTTCTCTCTGGTACATGTAGCACGCTCTGCATGCAGAACGGTCAGCTGGAAGCTTCTCTCTGGTACATGTAGCACGCTCTGCATGCAGAACGGTCAGCTGGAGGCTTCTCTCTGGTACATGTAGCATGCTCTGCATGCAGAACGGTCAGCTGGAAGCTTCTCTCTGGTACATGTAGCACGCTCTGCATGCAGAACGGTCAGCTGGAGGCTTCTCTCTGGTACATGTAGCATGCTCTGCATGCAGAACGGTCAGCTGGAAGCTTCTCTCTGGTACATGTAGCATGCTCTGCATGCAGAACGGTCAGCTGGAAGCTTCTCTCTGGTACATGTAGCATGCTCTGCATGCAGAACGGTCAGCTGAAAGCTCTCTGGTACATGTAGCACGCTCTGCATACAGAACGGTCAGCTGGAAGCTTCTCTCTGGTACATGTAGCACGCTCTGCATACAGAACGGTCAGCTGGAGGCTTCTCTCTGGTACATGTAGCACGCTCTGCATGCAGAACGGTCAGGTGGAAGCTTCTCTCTGGTACATGTAGCACGCTCTGCATACAGAACGGTCAGCTGGAAGCTTCTCTCTGGTACATGTAGCACGCTCTGCATGCAGAACGGTTCTTCTTGCTCTGCGATGATCAGTCATTTGATGAATGGTGCTTGGCAGAGACCCAACGAGAGAAGAGGAAGATGATGGAGATTATTGTGGGTATCCTTAAAGCGCTGCTATGAATCATGGGTAGGGAAAAGAGTCAGGCCAGGTTGGCACGTTAGATAACTGAGCTGAGGTAATGTGCTGAAAGGGTAATCTTAATGTAGTGTTGTATACAGTAAAGGGTATCAGGTTTTTTTATTCATTTTTTTTATTGTTTTTAGTAGAATATGTGTGGCTGCAATACACACCAATTGTATACAAATTGTCATTGTTAGTATCGTCAACTAAAGGGCTGTTTTCCCTGGACACAGCTCTCCCTAAAGGTGTTTGTTAGCCCAGGACGAGGCTGAAGTGTGAAACCAGCACTAATTTGTATTACTCTGAATCAGCACAGCTGTAGGTGTATATCTAGTCTGTGATGTGATTTTGTCTGCTGCTGCAGAGAGAGGTAATGCTTACATCTTCTGTTCTTTCTCTGCCGTGACTTTATTGCCCATCTGTTTTCTGTGTGCCGTGCAGCCGAGCAGGCCGTTCTACAGAAATCCCAGAGTCACCAGTAAAGTAACCTAGTAGAGCAGCTGGGATGGGAGTGGGACTGTTTAGTCATATTCACCCTGTACTGTATAAATAGAACCATCAATATATCAATGGAAATAGAGGATATAATTTATGTTTTAAGTCAATTGTTTTCTGTCTGAGATAATAATATTGCTAAGCTACATGGTATAACATGAGTTTGGGTAACATTGTCCAGGTAACCTCCACTCTCCCTCTAGAGCTGGGTATAATCCTGGCTTGTGATTATGAAGATGAAACCTGGTGGTACTGTCTGAACCAATAAGAAAGACTTGTTTTCATTAGGTCTGAACACGGCAGAGTAGCCTAGTGGTTAGAGCGTTGGACTAGTAACTGGAAGGTTGTGAGTTCAAACTCCCTGAGCTGACAAGTGCAAATCTGTCATTCTGCCCCTGAACAGGCAGTTAACCCACTGTTCCCAGGCCGTCATTGAAAATAAGAATTTGTTCTTAACTGACTTGCCTGGTTAAATAAAGGTAAAATAAAAAATAAAAAAAACACGACTCCAGGATAAACACTTAGCCTCAATAGTCTCTCTGAACCAATAAGACTTGTTTTCATTAGGTCTGAACACCCACTCCAGGATAAACACTAGCCTCCAATAGTCTCTCTGAACCAATAAGACTTGTTTTCATTAGGTCTGAACACGACCCAGGATAAACACTAGCCTCCAATAGTCTCTCTGAACCAATACGACTTGTTTTCATTAGGTCTGAACACCCACCCAGATAAACACCTAGCCCAATAGTCTCTGAACCAATACGACTTGTTTTCATTAGGTCTGAACACGACCCAGGACAAACACTAGCCTCCAATAGTCTCTCTGAACCAATAAGACTTGTTTTCATTAGGCCTGAAATACCCACCCAGGATAAACACTAGCCTCCAATAGTCTCTGAACCAATAAGACTTGTTTTCATTAGGTCTGAAACCGGCCAGGATAAACACTAGCCTCCAATAGTCTCTCTGAACCAATAAGGCTTGTTTTCATTAGGTCTGAACACGACCCAGGATAAACACTAGCCTCCAATAGTCTCTCTGAACCAATAAGACTTGTTTTCATTAGGTCTGAACACGACCCAGGATAAACACTAGCCCTCCAAATAGTCTCTCTAGACCAATCACGACTTGTTTTCATTAGGTCTGAACACGACCCAGGATAAACACTAGCCTCCAATAGTCTCCTCTGAACCAATACGACTTGTTTTCATTAGGTCTGAACACGAGCCCAGGATAAACACTAGCCTCCAATAGTCTCTGAACCAATAAGGGCTTGTTTTCATTAGGTCTGAACACGACCCAGGATAAACACTAGCCTCCAATAGTCTCTCTGAACCAATAAGACTTGTTTTCATTAGGTCTGAACACGACCCAGGATAAACACTAGCCTCCAATAGTCTCTCTGAACCAATAAGATTTGTTTTCATTAGGTCTGAACACGACCCAGGATAAACATAGCCTCAATAGTCTCTCTGAACCAATAAGACTTGTTTTCATTAGGTCTGAACACGACCCAGGATAAACACTAACTCCCAATAGTCTCTCTTAGAACCAATACGACTTGTTTTCATTAGGTCTGAACACGACCCAGGATAAACACTAGCACTCCAATAGTCTCTCTGAACCAATAAGGCTTGTTTTCATTAGGTCTGAACACGACCCAGGATAACACTAGCCTCCAATAGTCTCTCTGAACCAATACGACTTGTTTTCATTAGGTCTGAACACGACCCAGGATAAACATAGCCTCCAATAGTCTCTCTGAACCACATAAAGGCTTGTTTTTCATTAGGCCCGAACACGACTCCAGATAAACACTAGCTCTCCAATAGTCTCTCTCTAGAGCAGACTGCACAGACAACCCACCTGGTTCTCCCCACAGAGGGCTAGGCGCAGCCATGCCGTATCTTTGGAGAAGAAAGGTCTGTCTGTCTGCCCTGAGATAAAGTGGGATTTAGGCCTGATCAATATGTAAAAGGTTGTGCAACACAGACAGACAGGTGGATAGAGACTGACAGACAGACTGACTGAGAGAGGGAGGAATAGAGACAGACAGACTGAGAGAAGGAGGAATAGAGGGTGACAGACTGAGAGAAGGAGAGAGGGAGGAATAGAGCCTGACAGACTGAGAGGAAGGAGAGATGGAGGAATAGAGACTGACAGACTGACTGAGAGAAGGAGAGAGAATAAAGACAGACAGACTGGAAGGAGATGGAGGAATGGGGGCTGACAGACTGAGAGAGGAAAGGGAGATGGAGGAATAGAGACAGACAGACTGAGAGGAAGGAGAGAGGGAGGGAATGAGACTGACAGACTGACTGAGAGAGGAGGAATGAGACTGACAGACTGAGAGAAGGAAGATGGAGAATAGAGACTGACAGACTGAGAGAAGAAGATGGAGGAATAGAGACTGACAGACTGAGAGAAGGGAGAGGAGGAATAGAGACAGACAGACTGAGAAGGGAGAGGAGGAATAGAGACTGGCAGACAGACTGAGAGAAGGAGGAATGAAGAGACTGACAGACTGAGAGAGGAGGAGGAGGAATAGAGACTGACAGACTGAGAGAAGGGAGAGGGAGGAATAGGGACTGCAGACAGACTGAGAGAAGGAGAGATGGAGGAATGAGACTGACAGACTGAGAAGGGAGAGAGAGAGAGGAATAGAACAGACAGACTGAGAGAAGGGAGATGGAGGAATAGAGACTGACAGACAGACTGAGAAGGAGAGAGGGAGGAATAGACACAGACAGACTGAGAGAAGGAGAGATGGAGGAATAGAGACAGACAGACTGAGAAGGAAGAGGAGGAATAGGAGACAGCAGACTGAGAGAAGGAGAGAGGAGGAATAGAGACTGACAGACTGAGAGAAGGAGATGGAAGGGCAAAGAGACTGACAGACTGAGAGGAAGGAGAGAGGGAGGAATGAAGACAGACATTGAGAGAAGGAGAGAGGGAGGAATAGAGAGACAGACTGAGAGAAGGAGATGGAAGGTAGAGACTGACAGACTGAGAGAAGGAGAGATGGAGGAATAGAGACTGACAGACTGAGAGGAGAGATGGAGGAATAGAGACTGACAGACTGAGAGAAGGAGAGAGGGAGGAATAGAGACTGACAGACTGAGAGAAGGAGAGATGGAGGAATAGAGACTGACAGACTGAGAGAATGAGAGATGGAGGAATAGAGACTGACAGACTGAGAGAAGGAGAGAGGGAGGAATAGAGACAGACAGACTGAGAGAATGAGAGATGGAGGAATAGAGACTGACAGACTGAGAGAAGGAGAGATGGAGGAATAGAGACTGACAGACAGACTGAGAGAAGGAGAGAGGGAGGAATAGAGACAGACAGACTGAGAGAAGGAGAGATGGAGGAATAGAGACAGACAGACAGACTGAGAGAAGGAGGAATAGAGACTGACAGACTGCGAGAAGGAGAGAGGGAGGAATAGAGACAGACAGACTGAGAGAAGGAGAGATGGAGGAATAGAGACTGACAGACAGACTGAGAGAAGGAGAGATGGAGGAATAGAGACTGACAGACAGACTGAGAGAAGGAGAGAGGGAGGAATAGAGACAGACAGACTGAGAGAAGGAGAGAGGGAGGAATAGAGACAGACAGACTGAGAGAAGGAGAGATGGAGGAATAGAGAGTGACAGACAGACTGAGAGAAGGAGAGAGGGAGGAATAGAGACAGACAGACTGAGAGAAGGAGAGATGGAGGAATAGAGAGTGACAGACAGACTGAGAGAAGGAGAGAGGGAGGAATAGAGACTGACAGACTGAGAGAAGGAGAGAGGGAGGAATAGAGACAGACAGACTGAGAGAAGGAGAGATGGAGGAATAGAGACTGACAGACAGACTGAGAGAAGGAGAGAGGGAGGAATAGAGACTGACAGACTGAGAGAAGGAGAGATGGAGGAATAGAGACTGACAGACAGACTGAGAGAAGGAGAGAGGGAGGAATAGAGACAGACAGACTGAGAGAAGGAGAGAGGGAGGAATAGAGACAGACAGACTGAGAGAAGGAGAGATGGAGGAATAGAGACTGACAGACAGACTGAGAGAAGGAGAGAGGGAGGAATAGAAACTGACAGACTGAGAGAAGGAAAGATGGAGGAATAGAGACTGACAGACAGACTGAGAGAAGGAGAGATGGAGGAATAGAGACAGACAGATTGAGAGAAGGAGAGATGGAGGAATAGAGACTGACAGACAGACCGAGAGAAGGAGAGATGGAGGAATAGAGACTGACAGACTGAGAGAAGGAGAGAGGGAGGAATAGAGACTGACAGACTGAGAGAAGGAGAGAGGGAGGAATAGAGACAGACAGACTGAGAGAAGGAGAGAGGGAGGAATAGAGACAGACAGACTGAGAGAAGGAGAGATGGAGGAATAGAGACTGACAGACTGAGAGAAGGAGAGATGGAGGAATAGAGACAGACAGACTGAGAGAAGGAGAGATGGAGGAATAGAGACTGACAGACAGACTGAGAGAAGGAGAGATGGAGGAATAGAGACAGACAGACTGAGAGAAGGAGAGATGGAGGAATAGAGACTGACTGAGAGAAGGAGAGAGGGAGGAATAGAGACAGACAGACTGAGAGAAGGAGAGATGGAGGAATAGAGACTGACAGACTGAGAGAAGGAGAGATGGAGGAATAGAGACTGACAGACAGACTGAGAGAAGGAGAGATGGAGGAATAGAGACTGACAGACTGAGAGAAGGAGAGATGGAGGAATAGAGACTGACAGACTGAGAGAAGGAGAGAGGGAGGAATAGAGACTGACAGACTGAGAGAAGGAGAGAGGGAGGAATAGAGACTGACAGACTGAGAGAAGGAGAGAGGGAGGAATAGAGACTGACAGACTGAGAGAAGGAGAGATGGAGGAATAGAGAATGACAGACTGAGAGAAGGAGAGATGGAGGAATAGAGACTGACAGACTGAGAGAAGGAGAGATGGAGGAATAGAGACTGACAGACAGACTGAGAGAAGGAGAGAGGGAGGAATAGAGACAGACAGACTGAGAGAAGGAGAGATGGAGGAATAGAGACTGACAGACAGACTGAGAGAAGGAGGAATGGAGACTGACAGACTGAGAGAAGGTGAGAGGGAGGAATAGAGACAGACAGACTGAGAAAGGAGAGAGGGAGGAATAGAGACTGACAGACTGAGAGAAGGAGAGAGGGAGGAATAGAGACTGACAGACTGAGAGAAGGAGAGATGGAGGAATAGAGACAGACAGACTGAGAGAAGGAGAGAGGGAGGAATAGAGACTGACAGACTGAGAGAAGGAGAGATGGAGGAATAGAGACTGACATACAGACTGAGAGAAGGAGAGATGGAGGAATAGACTGACAGACTGACTGAGAGATGGAGGAATAGAGACAGACAGACTGACTGAGAGAATGAGAGAGAGAGGAATAGAGACAGACAGACAGACTGACTGAGAGAAGGAGAGAGGGAGGGATAGAGACAAACAGACTGAGAGAAGGAGAGATAGGGATAGAGACTGACAGACAGACTGAGAGAAGGAGAGAGAGAGGGATACAGACAGACAGACAGACTGAGAGAAGGAGAGAGAGAGGGATAGAGACAGACAGACAGACTGAGAGAAGGAGAGATAGGGATAGAGACTGACAGACAGACTGAGAGAGAGAGGAATAGAGACAGACAGACTGACTGAGAGAAGGATAGAGAGAGTGAGAGGAGAGAGACAGACAGATATGGATAGAGAGACTGACTGACAGAAGGATAGAGACTCACTGACTGACTGAGAGAAGGATAGAGAGAGTGAGAGGAGAGAGACAGACAGATATGGATAGAGAGACTGACTGACAGAAGGATAGAGACTCACTGACTGACTGAGAGACAGAGTGAGAGGAGAGAGACAGACAGACTGACTGACTGAAAGAGAGGATAGAGAGAGAGGTGAGAAGAGAGAAGGATAGAGAGAGTGAGAGGAGAGACAGACAGATATGGATAGAGAGACTGACTGACAGAAGGATAGAGTGAGAGGAGTATAGAGAGAGGTGAGAAGAGAGAAGGATAGAGGTAAGAAGAGAAGGATAGAGAGAGGTGAGAAGAGAGAAGGATAGAGAGAGTTAAGAGAGAAGGATAGAGAGATAGGTGAGAAGAGAGAAGGATAGAGAGAGGGTGAGAAGAGAGAAGGATAGAGAG
>NW_027000521.1:0-8575 GCF_036934945.1 Oncorhynchus masou masou
TTCTGCAGCTCTAGTCTAGTCAACACAGTCTGCAGCTCTAGTCTAGTCAACAGAGTCTGCAGCTCTAGTCTAGTCAACACAGTCCGCAGCTCTAGTCTAGTCAACACAGTCCGCAGCTCTAGTCTAGTCAACACAGTCTGCAGCTCTAGTCTAGTCAACACAGTCTGCAGCTCTAGTCTAGTCAACAGAGTCTGCAGCTCTAGTCTAGTCAACACAGTCCGCAGCTCTAGTCTAGTCAACACAGTCCGCAGCTCTAGTCTAGTCAACACAGTCCGCAGCTCTAGTCTAGCCAATTAAGTGTGCAGCTCTAGTCTAGCCAACACAGTCTGCAGCTCTAGTCTAGTCAACACAGTCTGCAGCTCTAGTCTAGTCAACCGAGTCTGCAGCTCTACTCTTGTCAACACAGTCCGCAGCTCTAGTCTAGTCAACACAGTCCGCAGCTCTAGTCTAGTCAACACAGTCTGCAGCTCTAGTCTAGCCAATTAAGTGTGCAGCTCTAGTCTAGCCAACACAGTCTGCAGCTCTAGTCTAGTCAACACAGTCTGCAGCTCTAGTCTAGTCAACCGAGTCTGCAGCTTCCACTTTGTCAACACAGTCCGCAGCTCTAGTCTAGTCAACACAGTCCGCAGCTCTAGTCTAGTCAACACAGTCTGCAGCTCTAGTCTAGTCAACAGAGTCTGCAGCTCTAGTCTAGTCAACACAGTCCGCAGTCTAGTCTAGTCAACACAGTCTAGTCTAGTCAACACAGTCTGCAGCTCTAGTCTAGTCAACAGTCTAGTCAACACAGTCTGCAGCTCTAGTCTAGTCAACACAGTCCGCAGCTCTAGTCTAGTCAACACAGTCCGCAGCTCTAGTCTAGTCAACACAGTCTGCAGCTCTAGTCTAGTCAACACAGTCCGCAGCTCTAGTCTAGTCAACACAGTCTGCTGCTCTAGTCTAGTCAACACAGTCCGCCGCTCTAGTCTAGTCAACACAGTCTGCAGCTCTAGTCTAGTCAACACAGTCTGCAGCTCTAGTCTAGTCAACACAGTCTGCAGCTCTAGTCTAGTCAACACAGTCCGCAGCTCTAGTCTAGTCAACACAGCTCTAGTCCTCAGCTCTCTAGTCTAGTCAACACAGTCTGCAGCTCTAGTATAGTCAACACAGTCCGCAGCTCTAGTCTAGTCAACAGATTCTGCAGCTCTAGTCTAGTCAACACAGTCTGCAGCTCTAGTCTAGTCAACAGAGTCTGCAGCTCTAGTCTAGTCAACACAGTCCGCAGCTCTAGTCTAGTCAACACAGTCCGCAGCTCTAGTCTAGTCAACACAGTCTGCAGCTCTAGTCTAGTCAACACAGTCTGCAGCTCTAGTCTAGTCAACAGAGTCTGCAGCTCTAGTCTAGTCAACACAGTCCGCAGCTCTAGTCTAGTCAACACAGTCCGCAGCTCTAGTCTAGTCAACACAGTCCGCAGCTCTAGTCTAGCCAATTAAGTGTGCAGCTCTAGTCTAGCCAACACAGTCTGCAGCTCTAGTCTAGTCAACACAGTCTGCAGCTCTAGTCTAGTCAACCGAGTCTGCAGCTCTACTCTTGTCAACACAGTCCGCAGCTCTAGTCTAGTCAACACAGTCCGCAGCTCTAGTCTAGTCAACACAGTCTGCAGCTCTAGTCTAGCCAATTAAGTGTGCAGCTCTAGTCTAGCCAACACAGTCTGCAGCTCTAGTCTAGTCAACACAGTCTGCAGCTCTAGTCTAGTCAACCGAGTCTGCAGCTCTACTCTTGTCAACACAGTCCGCAGCTCTAGTCTAGTCAACACAGTCCGCAGCTCTAGTCTAGTCAACACAGTCTGCAGCTCTAGTCTAGTCAACAGAGTCTGCAGCTCTAGTCTAGTCAACACAGTCCGCAGCTCTAGTCTAGTCAACACAGTCTGCAGCTCTAGTCTAGTCAACACAGTCCGCAGCCCTAGTCTAGCCAACACTCTAGTCTAGTCAACAGTGTGCAGTCTAGTCAATAAATACAGTCTGCAGCTCTAGTCTAGTCAACCGAGTCTGCAGCTCTACTCTAGTCAACACAGTCCGCAGCTCTAGTCTAGTCAAGCTCTAGTCTAGTCAACACAGTCTGCAGCTCTAGTCTAGTCAACACAGTCTGCAGCTCTAGTCTAGTCAACACAGTCTGCAGCTCTAGTCTAGTCAACACACAGCTCTAGTCTAGTCAACACAGTCTGCAGCTCTAGTCTAGTCAACACAGTCTGCAGCTCTAGTCTAGTCAACAGATTCTGCAGCTCTAGTCTAGTCAAGAGATTCTGCAGCTCTAGTCTAGTCAACACAGTCTGCAGCTCTAGTCTAGTCAACACAGTCTGCAGCTAGTCTAGTCAACACAGTCTGCAGCTCTAGTCTAGTCAACACAGTCCGCAGCTCAGTCTAGTCAACACGGTCCTCAGCTCTCGTCTAGTCAACACAGTCTGCAGCTCTGGCAGCTCTAGTCTAGTCAACAGATTCTGCAGCTCTAGTCTAGTCAACACAGTCTGCAGCTCTAGTCTAGTCATCAGAGTCTGCAGCTCTAGTCTAGTCAACACAGTCCGCAGCTCTAGTCTAGTCAACAGATTCTGCAGCTCTAGTCTAGTCAACACAGTCTGCAGCTCTAGTCTAGTCAACACAGTCTGCAGCTCTAGTCTAGTCAACAGAGTCTGCAGCTCTAGTCTAGTCAACACAGTCCGCAGCTCTAGTCTAGTCAACACAGTCCGCAGCTCTAGTCTAGTCAACACAGTCCGCAGCTCTAGTCTAGCCAATTAAGTGTGCAGCTCTAGTCTAGCCAACACAGTCTGCAGCTCTAGTCTAGTCAACACAGTCTGCAGCTCTAGTCTAGTCATCGAGTCTGCAGCTCTACTCTTGTCAACACAGTCCGCAGCTCTAGTCTAGTCAACACAGTCCGCAGCTCTAGTCTAGTCAACACAGTCTGCAGCTCTAGTCTAGCCAATTAAGTGTGCAGTCTAGTCTAGCCAACACAGTCTGCAGCTCTAGTCTAGTCAACACAGTCTGCAGCTCTAGTCTAGTCAACCGAGTCTGCAGCTCTACTCTTGTCAACACAGTCCGCAGCTCTAGTCTAGTCAACACAGTCCGCAGCTCTAGTCTAGTCAACACAGTCTGCAGCTCTAGTCTAGTCAACAGAGTCTGCAGCTCTAGTCTAGTCAACACAGTCCGCAGCTCTAGTCTAGTCAACACAGTCTGCAGCTCTAGTCTAGTCAACACAGTCCGCAGCTCTAGTCTAGCCAACACAGTCTGCAGCTCTAGTCTAGCCAATTAAGTGTGCAGCTCTAGTCTAGCCAACACAGTCTGCAGCTCTAGTCTAGTCAACCGAGTCTGCAGCTCTACTCTAGTCAACACAGTCCGCAGCTCTAGTCTAGTCAACACAGTCCGCAGCTCTAGTCTAGTCAACACAGTCTGCAGCTCTAGTCTAGTCAACACAGTCCGCAGCTCTAGTCTAGTCAACACAGTCTGCAGCTCTAGTCTAGTCAACACAGTCCGCCGCTCTAGTCTAGTCAACACAGACTGCAGCTCTAGTATAGCCAACACAGTCTGCAGCTCTAGTCTAGTCAACACAGTCTGCAGCTCTGGTCTAGTCAACACAGTCTGGAGCTCTAGTCTAGTCAACTGATTCTGCAGCTCTAGTCTAGTCAACACAGTCTGCAGCTCTAGTCTAGTCATCAGAGTCTGCAGCTCTAGTCTAGTCAACACAGCCCGCAGCTCTGGTCTAGTCAACACAGTCTGCAGCTCTAGTCTAGTCAACAGATTCTGCAGCTCTAGTCTAGTCAACACAGTCTGCAGCTCTATCTAGTCAACAGAGTCTGCAGCTCTAGTCTAGTCAACACAGACTGCAGCTCTAGTATAGCCAACACAGTCTGCAGCTCTAGTCTAGTCAACACAGTCTGCAGCTCTGGTCTAGTCAACACAGTCTGGAGCTCTAGTCTAGTCAACTGATTCTGCAGCTCTAGTCTAGTCAACACAGTCTGCAGCTCTAGTCTAGTCATCAGAGTCTGCAGCTCTAGTCTAGTCAACACAGCCCGCAGCTCTGGTCTAGTCAACACAGTCTGCAGCTCTAGTCTAGTCAACAGATTCTGCAGCTCCCGTCTAGTCAACACAGTCTGCAGCTCTAGTCTCGTCAACACAGTCTGCAGCTCTAGTCTAGTCAACACAGTCCACAGCTCTCGTCTAGTCAACACAGTCTGTAGCTCTAGTCTAGTCAACACAGTCCGCAGCTCCCGTCTAGTCAACACAGTCTGCAGCTCTAGTCTAGTCAACACAGTCTGCAGCTCTAGTCTAGTCAACAGATTCTGCAGCTCGAGTCTAGTCAACACAGTCCGCAGCTCTAGTCTAGTCAACACAGTCCGCAGCTCTAGTCTAGTCAAGCTCTAGTCTAGTCAACACAGTCTGCAGCTCTAGTCTAGTCAACACAGTCTGCAGCTCTAGTCTAGTCAACACAGTCCTCAGCTCTAGTCTAGTCAACACAGTCTGCAGCTCTAGTCTAGTCAACACAGTCTGCAGCTCTAGTCTAGTCAACAGATTCTGCAGCTCTAGTCTAGTCAAGAGATTCTGCAGCTCTAGTCTAGTCAACACAGTCTGCAGCTCTAGTCTAGTCAACACAGTCTGCAGCTCTAGTCTAGTCAACACAGTCTGCAGCTCTAGTCTAGTCAACACAGTCCGCAGCTCTAGTCTAGTCAACACGGTCCTCAGCTCTCGTCTAGTCAACACAGTCTGCAGCTCTAGTATAGTCAACACAGTCCGCAGCTCTAGTCTAGTCAACAGATTCTGCAGCTCTAGTCTAGTCAACACAGTCTGCAGCTCTAGTCTAGTCAACACAGTCTGCAGCTCTAGTCTAGTCAACAGAGTCTGCAGCTCTAGTCTAGTCAACACAGTCCGCAGCTCTAGTCTAGTCAACACAGTCCGCAGCTCTAGTCTAGTCAACACAGTCTGCAGCTCTAGTCTAGTCAACACAGTCTGCAGCTCTAGTCTAGTCAACAGAGTCTGCAGCTCTAGTCTAGTCAACACAGTCCGCAGCTCTAGTCTAGTCAACACAGTCCGCAGCTCTAGTCTAGTCAACACAGTCCGCAGCTCTAGTCTAGCCAATTAAGTGTGCAGCTCTAGTCTAGCCAACACAGTCTGCAGCTCTAGTCTAGTCAACACAGTCTGCAGCTCTAGTCTAGTCAACCGAGTCTGCAGCTCTACTCTTGTCAACACAGTCCGCAGCTCTAGTCTAGTCAACACAGTCCGCAGCTCTAGTCTAGTCAACACAGTCTGCAGCTCTAGTCTAGCCAATTAAGTGTGCAGCTCTAGTCTAGCCAACACAGTCTGCAGCTCTAGTCTAGTCAACACAGTCTGCAGCTCTAGTCTAGTCAACCGAGTCTGCAGCTCTACTCTTGTCAACACAGTCCGCAGCTCTAGTCTAGTCAACACAGTCCGCAGCTCTAGTCTAGTCAACACAGTCTGCAGCTCTAGTCTAGTCAACAGAGTCTGCAGCTCTAGTCTAGTCAACACAGTCCGCAGCTCTATTCTAGTCAACACAGTCTGCAGCTCTAGTCTAGTCAACACTAGTCTAGTCAACACAGTCTGCAGCTCTAGTCTAGCCAATTAAGTGTGCAGCTCTAGTCTAGCCAACACAGTCTGCAGCTCTAGTCTAGTCAACACAGTCTGCAGCTCTACTCTAGTCAACACAGTCCGCAGCTCTAGTCTAGTCAACACAGTCCGCAGCTCTAGTCTAGTCAACACAGTCTGCAGCTCTAGTCTAGTCAACACAGTCCGCAGCTCTAGTCTAGTCAACACAGTCTGCAGCTCTAGTCTAGTCAACACAGTCCGCCGCTCTAGTCTAGTCAACACAGACTGCAGCTCTAGTATAGCCAACACAGTCTGCAGCTCTAGTCTAGTCAACACAGTCTGCAGCTCTGGTCTAGTCAACACAGTCTGGAGCTCTAGTCTAGTCAACTGATTCTGCAGCTCTAGTCAACACAGTCTGCAGCTCTAGTCTAGTCTTCAGAGTCTGCAGCTCTAGTCAACACAGCCCGCAGCTCTGTCAGTCAACACAGTCTAGCTCTAGTCAACAGATTCTGCAGCTCTAGTCTAGTCAACAGAGTCTGCAGCTCTATCTAGTCAAGAGAGTCTGCAGCTCTAAGTCAACACAGACTGCAGCTCTAGTATAGTCAACACAGTCTGCAGCTCTAGTCTAGTCAACACAGTCTGCAGCTCTGGTCTAGTCAACACAGTCTGAGCTCTAGTCTAGTCAACTGATTCTGCAGCTCTAGTCTAGTCAACACAGTCTGCAGCTCTAGTCTAGTCATCAGTCTGCAGCTCTAGTCTAGTCAACACAGCCCTGCAGCTCTGGTCTAGTCAACACAGTCTGCAGCTCTAGTCTAGTCAACAGATTCTGCAGCTCCCGTCTAGTCAACACAGTCTGCAGCTCTAGTCTCGTCAACACAGTCTGCAGCTCTAGTCTAGTCAACACAGTCCACAGCTCTCGTCTAGTCAACACAGTCTGTAGCTCTAGTCTAGTCAACACAGTCCGCAGCTCCCGTCTAGTCAACACAGTCTGCAGCTCTAGTCTCGTCAACACAGTCTGCAGCTCTAGTCTAGTCAACAGATTCTGCAGCTCGAGTCTAGTCAACACAGTCCGCAGCTCTAGTCTAGTCAACACAGTCCGCAGCTCTCGTCTAGTCAACACAGTCTGTAGCTCTAGTCTAGTCAACACAGTCTGCAGCTCTAGTCTAGTCAACACAGTCCGCAGCTCTAGTCTAGTCAACAGATTCTGCAGCTCTAGTCTAGTCAACACAGTCCTCAGCTCTAGTCTAGTCAACACAGTCTGCAGCTCTAGTCTAGTCAACAGATTCTGCAGCTCTATTCTAGTCAAGAGATTCTGCAGCTCTAGTCTAGTCAACACAGTCTGCAGCTCTAGTCTAGTCAACACAGTCTGCAGCTCTAGTCTAGTCAACACAGACTCTGCAGCTCTAGTCTAGTCAACACAGTCCTCAGCTCTCGTCTAGTCAACACAGTCTGCAGCTCTAGTATAGTCAATACAGTCCGCAGCTCTAGTCTAGTCAACAGATTCTGCAGCTCTAGTCTAGTCAACACAGTCTGCAGCTCTGGTCTAGTCAACACAGTCTGCAGCTCTAGTCTAGTCAACACAGTCCGCAGCTCTAGTCTAGTCAACACAGTCCGCAGCTCTAGTCTAGCCAATTAAGTGTGCAGCTCTAGTCTAGCCAACACAGTCTGCAGCTCTAGTCTAGTCAACACAGTCTGCAGCTCTAGTCTAGTCAACCGAGTCTGCAGCTCTACTCTTGTCAACACAGTCCGCAGCTCTAGTCTAGTCAACACAGTCCGCAGCTCTAGTCTAGTCAACACAGTCTGCAGCTCTAGTCTAGCCAATTAAGTGTGCAGCTCTAGTCTAGCCAACACAGTCTGCAGCTCTACTCTTGTCAACACAGTCCGCAGCTCTAGTCTAGTCAACACAGTCCGCAGCTCTAGTCTAGTCAACACAGTCTGCAGCTCTAGTCTAGTCAACAGAGTCTGCAGCTCTAGTCTAGTCAACACAGTCCGCAGCTCTAGTCTAGTCAACACAGTCCGCAGCTCTAGTCTAGTCAACAGATTCTGCAGCTCTAGTCTAGTCAACACAGTCCTCAGCTCTAGTCTAGTCAACACAGTCTGCAGCTCTAGTCTAGTCAACAGATTCTGCAGCTCTATTCTAGTCAAGAGATTCTGCAGCTCTAGTCTAGTCAACACAGTCTGCAGCTCTAGTCTAGTCAACACAGTCTGCAGCTCTAGTCTAGTCAACACAGTCCGCAGCTCTAGTCTAGTCAACACGGTCCTCAGCTCTCGTCTAGTCAACACAGTCTGCAGCTCTAGTATAGTCAACACAGTCCGCAGCTCTAGTCTAGTCAACAGATTCTGCAGCTCTAGTCTAGTCAACACAGTCTGCAGCTCTAGTCTAGTCAACACAGTCCGCAGCTCTAGTCTAGTCAACACAGTCCGCAGCTCTAGTCTAGTCAACACAGTCCGCAGCTCTAGTCTAGCCAATTAAGTGTGCAGCTCTAGTCTAGCCAACACAGTCTGCAGCTCTAGTCTAGTCAACACAGTCTGCAGCTCTAGTCTAGTCAACCGAGTCTGCAGCTCTAGTCACAGTCCGCAGCTCTTAGTCAACACAGTCCGCAGCTCTAGTCTAGTCACACAGTCTGCAGCTCTAGTCTAGCCAACACAGTGTGCAGCTCTAGTCTAGCCAACACAGTCTGCAGCTCTACTCTTGTCAACACAGTCCGCAGCTCTAGTCTAGTCAACACAGTCCGCAGCTCTATTCTAGTCAACACAGTCTGCAGCTCTAGTCTAGTCAACACAGTCCATCCGCAGCTCTAGTCTAACACAGTCTGCAGCCAAGTCACAGTCTGCAGCTCTAGTCTAGCCAATTAGGTGTACTGCAGCTCTAGTCTAGCCAACACAGTCTGCAGCTCTAGTCTAGTCAACCGAGTCTGCAGCTCTACTCTAGTCAACACAGTCCGCAGCTCTAGTCTAGTCAACACAGTCCGCAGCTCTAGTCTAGTCAACACAGTCTGCAGCTCTAGTCT
>NW_027000522.1:0-8575 GCF_036934945.1 Oncorhynchus masou masou
TAACCCTTCTTTATGACCATCTGTCCATATTGTCTCTAACTAGCCTTCTTCATGACCATCTGTCCTTCTTCCCACCATCTGTCCATGACCTGTCCATATCACCCCCAGTTTCTTCACTATTCATCTGTCCATGTTGTCTATAACTCAGCCTTCTTCATGACCATCTGTCCATGTTGTTCCCTCTAACTAACCCTTCTTCATGACCCATCTGTCCATGTTGTCTATAACTCCGCCTTCATGACCATCTGTCCATGTGGACCATCTGTCCACATGTCAACATTGTCTCATGATCTAACTCCAGCCATTCTTCACCCTCTTCACGACCATCTGTCCATGTTGTCTCTAACTCAGCTCTTCTTCACGACCATCTGTCCATGTTGTCTCTACTAACCCTCAGACCATCTTCCTTCATGACCATCTGTCCATGTTGTCTAACCCTTCTTTAACTAACCCTTCTTCATGACCATCTGTCCATGTTGTCTATCTAACTCACATGTTCATCAGTCCTTCTAACAAACCCTTCTTTATGACCATCTGTCCATGTTGTCTCTAACTAACCCTTCTTTATACCATCTGTCCATGTTGCCTTCTTCATGACCATCTGTCCATGTTGTCTATCTAACTAACCCTTCTTCATGACCATCTGTCCATGTTGTCTCTACTCAGCCTTCTTCATGACCATCATCTGTCCATGTTGTCTCTATCTCAGCCTTCTTCATAACCATCTGTCCATGTTGTCTCTAACTCAGCCTTCTTCATGACCATCATCTGTCCATGTCTGTCTATAACTCAGCCTTCTTCATGACCATCATCTGTCCATGTTGTCTAACTCTCAGCCTTCTTCATGACCATCATCTGTCCATGTTGTCTCTATCTGACCATCTGTCCCTTTCTTTATGACCATCTGTCCATGTTGTCTCTAACTCAGCCTTCTTCATGACCATCATCTGTCATGTTGTCTAATCCCCAGCCTCTCTTTGACCATCTGTCCATGTCTCTAACTCAGCCTTCTTCATGACCATCATCTGTCCATGTTGTCTATCTCAGCCTTCTTCATGACCATCATCTGTCCATGTTGTCTCTAACTCAGCCTTCTTCATGACCATCATCTGTCCATGTTGTCTCTAACTCAGCCTTCTTTATGACATCATCTGTCCATGTTGTCTCTAACTCAGCCTTCTTCATGACCATCATCTGTCCATGTTGTCTAACTCAGCCTTCTTCATGACCATCATCTGTCCATGTTGTCTAACTCAGCCTTCTTCATGACCATCATCTGTCCATGTTGTCTCTAACTAACCCTTCTTCATGACCATCTGTCCATGTTGTCTATAACTCAGCCTTCTTCACGACCATCTGTCCATGTTGTCTCTCTAACTCAGCCTTCTTCATGACCATCTGTCCATGTTGTCTATATCTCAGCCTTCTTCACGACCATCTGTCCATGTTGTCTATAACTCAGCCTTCTTCACGACCATCTGTCCATGTTGTCTCTAACTCAGCCTTCTTCACGACCATCTGTCCATGTTGTCTCTAACTCAGCCTTCTTCATGACCATCTGTCCATGTTGTCTCTCTAACTAACCCTTCTTCATGACCATCTGTCCATGTTGTCTATAACTCAGCCTTCTTCATGATCATCTGTCCATGTTGCCCCTTCTTCATGACCTCTGTCCATGTTGTCTTCTAACTCAGCCTTCTTCATGACCATCTGTCCATGTCTTCAGCCTTCTTCATGACCATCATCTGTCCATGTTGTCTCTATCTCAGCCTTCTTTATAACCATCTGTCCATGTTGTCTATAACTCAGCCTTCTTCATGACCATCATCTGTCCATGTCTATTGCCTTCTTCTTTCTGTCAGCCTTCTTCATGACCATCATCTGTCCATGTTGTCTCTCTAACTAACCCTTCTTCATGACCATCTGTCCATGTTGTCTATAACTCAGCCTTCTTCATGACCATCTGTCCATGTTGTCTCTAACTCAGCCTTCTTCACGACCATCTGTCCATGTTGTCTATAACTCAGCCTTCTTCATGACCACCATCTGTCCATGTTGTCTCTCTAACCAGCCTTCTTCATGACCATCTGTCCATGTTGTCTCTCTAACTAACCCTTCTTCATGACCATCTGTCCATGTTGTCTCAGCCTTCTTCATGACCATCTGTCCATGTTGTCTATAACTCAGCCTTCTTCATGACCATCATAACTGTCCATGACCATCTGTCCATGTTGTCTATAACTCAGCCTTCTTATGACCATCTGTCCATGTTGTCTCTAACTCAGCCTTCTTCATGACCATCATCTGTCCATGTTGTCTCTAACTAAGCCTTCTTCAGCCTGTCCTTCTATGACCAGCCTTCTTCATCTGTCCATGTTGTCTAACTCAGCCTTCTTCATGACCATCTGTCCATGTTGTCTCTAACTCAGCCTTCTTCATGGCCATCTGTCCATGTTGTCTCTAACTGACCATCTGTCCATGTTGTCCAGCCTTCTTCATGACCATCTGTCCATGTTGTCTCTAACTCAGCCTTCTTCACGACCATCTGTCCATGTTGTCTCTAACTCAGCCTTCTTCATGACCATCTGTCCATGTTGTCTCTCTAACTAACCCTTCTTCATGACCATCTGTCCATGTTGTCTATAACTCAGCCTTCTTCACGACCATCTGTCCATGTTGTCTATCTAACTCAGCCTTCTTCACGACCATCATCTGTCCATGTTGTCTCTAACTCAGCCTTCTTCACGACCATCTGTCCATGTTGTCTCTTCTCAGCTTCTTCATGACCATCTGTCCATGTTGTCTCTCTAACTCAGCCTTCTTCATGACCATCTGTCCATGTTGTCAGCCTTCTCATGACCATCTCCAGTCCTTCTTCATGACCATCTGTCCATGTTGTCTCTAACTCAGCCTTCTTCATGACCATCTGTCCATGTTGTCTCACTCAGCCTTCTTCATGACCATCTGTCCATGTTGTCTCTAACTCAGCCTTCTTTACGACCATCTGTCCATGTTGTCTCTCTTTCTCAGCCTTCTTCATGACCATCTGTCCATGTTGTCTCTAACTCAGCCTTCTTCATGACCATCATCTGTCCATGTTGTCTATAACTCAGCCTTCTTCATGACCATCATCTGTCCATGTTGTCTATCTAACCATCTGTCCATGTTGTCTCTAACTCAGCCTTCTTCATGACCATCTGTCCATGTTGTCTCTAACTCAGCCTTCTTGACCATCTGTCTGTCCATGTTGTCTCGCCTTCTTCATGACCATCATCTGTCCACGTTGTCTATAACTCAGCCTTCTTCATGACCATCATCTGTCCATGTTGTCTCTAACTCAGCCTTCTTCATGACCATCTGTCCATGTTGTCTCTAACTAACCCTTCTTCACGACCATCTGTCCATGTTGTCTCAGCCTTCTTCATGACCATCTGTCCATGTTGTCTCTTCAGCCTTCTTCATGACCATCTGTCCATGTTGTCCTAACTCAGCCTTCTTCATGAACATCTGTCCATGTTGTCTCTATCTCAGCCTTCTTCATGACCATCTGTCCATGTTGTCTCTAACTCAGCCTTCTTCATGACCCATCTGTCCATGTTGTCTCTATCTCAGCCTTCTTCATGACCATCTGTCCATGTTGTCTCTAACTCAGCCTTCTTCATGACCATCATCTGTCCATGTTGTCTATAACTCAGCCTTCTTCATGACCATCATCTGTCCATGTTGTCTCTAACTCAGCCTTCTTCATGACCATCTGTCCATGTTGTCTCTAACTCAGCCTTCTTCATGACATCATCTGTCCATGTTGTCTAGCCTTCTTCATGACCATCTGTCCATGTTGTCTCTCTAACTAACCCTTCTTCATGACCATCTGTCCATGTTGTCTATAACTCAGCCTTCTTCATGACCATCTGTCCATCTAACTCAGCCTTCTTCATGATCATCTGTCCATGTTGTCTCTAACTCAGCCTTCTTCATGACCATCTGTCCATGTTGTCTATCTAA
This sequence comes from Oncorhynchus masou masou, assembly GCF_036934945.1. Classification (NCBI taxonomy): domain Eukaryota; kingdom Metazoa; phylum Chordata; class Actinopteri; order Salmoniformes; family Salmonidae; genus Oncorhynchus; species Oncorhynchus masou. The sequence continues at coordinate 4,006 of NW_027000522.1, forward strand.
CTTCATGACCATCTGTCCATGTTGTTCTTCAGCCTTCTTGACCATCTGTCCATGTTGTCTCTCTTTCTCAGCCTTCTTCATGACCATCTGTCCATGTTGTCTCTCTAACTAACCCTTCTTCATGACCATCTGTCCATGTTGTCTAACTCAGCCTTCTTGACCATCTGTCCATGTTGTCTATTTCTCAGCCTTCTTCATGACCATCTGTCCATGTTGTCTCTCTAACTAACCCTTCTTCATGACCATCTGTCCATGTTGTCTATAACTCAGCCTTCTTCACGACCATCTGTCCATGTTGTCTATCTAACTCAGCCTTCTTCACGACCATCTGTCCATGTTGTCTCTAACTCAGCCTTCTTCACGACCATCTGTCCATGTTGTCTCTAACTCAGCCTTCTTCATGACCATCTGTCCATGTTGTCTCTCTAACTAACCCTTCTTCATGACCATCTGTCCATGTTGTCTATAACTCAGCCTTCTTCATGATCATCTGTCCATGTTGTCTAACTCAGCCTTCTTCATGACCATCTGTCCATGTTGTCTATCTAACTCAGCCTTCTTCATGACCATCTGTCAACATTGTCTCACTCAGCCTTCTTCATGACCATCATCTGTCCATGTTGTCTCTATCTCAGCCTTCTTATAACCATCTGTCCATGTTGTCTCTAACTCAGCCTTCTTCATGACCATCATCTGTCCATGTTGTCTATAACTCAGCCTTCTTCATGACATCATCTGTCCATGTTGTCTAACTCAGCCTTCTTCATGACCATCATCTGTCCATGTTGTCTAACTCAGCCTTCTTCATGACCATCATCTGTCCATGTTGTCTAACTCAGCCTTCTTCATGACCATCATCTGTCCATGTTGTCTCTAACTCAGCCTTCTTTCATCTGTCCATGTTGTCTCCTCAGCCCTTCTTCATGACCATCATCTGTCCATGTTGTCTCTAACTCAGCCTTCTTTATGACCATCTGTCCATGTTGTCTCTAACTCAGCCTTCTTCATGACCATCATCTGTCCATGTTGTCCTAACTCAGCCTTCTTCATGACCATCATCTGTCCATGTCTATAACTCAGCCTTCTTCATGACCATCATCTGTCCATGTTGTCTCTAACTCAGCCTTCTTCATGACCATCTGTCCATGTTGTCTATAACTCAGCCTTCTTCATGACCATCTGTCCATGTTGTCTCTATAACTCAGCCTTCTTCATGACCATCTGTCCATGTTGTCTCTCTAACTAACCCTTCTTCATGACCATCTGTCCATGTTGTTCTATAACTCAGCCTTCTTTGACCATCTGTCCATGTTGTCTCTCTTTCTCAGCCTTCTTCATGACCATCTGTCCATGTTGTCTCTCTAACTAAGCCTTCTTCATGACCATCTGTCCATGTTGTCTATAACTCAGCCTTCTTCACGACCATCTGTCCATGTTGTCTCTAACTCAGCCTTCTTCACGACCATCTGTCCATGTTGTCTCTAACTCAGCCTTCTTCATGACCATCTGTCCATGTTGTCTATAACTCAGCCTTCTTCATGACCATCTGTCCATGTTGTCTCTAACTCAGCCTTCTTCACGACCATCTGTCCATGTTGTCTCTAACCAGCCTTCTTCATGACCATCTGTCCATGTTGTCTCTCTAACTAACCCTTCTTCATGACCATCTGTCCATGTTGTCTCTAACTCAGCCTTCTTCACGACCATCTGTCCATGTTGTCTCTCTTTCTCAGCCTTCTTCATGACCATCTGTCCATGTTGTCTCTCTAACTAACCCTTCTTCATGACCATCTGTCCATGTTGTCTATAACTCAGCCTTCTTCACGACCATCTGTCCATGTTGTCTATCTAACTCAGCCTTCTTCACGACCATCTGTCCATGTTGTCTCTAACTCAGCCTTCTTCACGACCATCTGTCCATGTTGTCTCTAACTCAGCCTTCTTCATGACATCTGTCCATGTTGTCTCTCTAACTAACCCTTCTTCATGACCATCTGTCCATGTTGTCTATTGTCTTCATGATCATCTGTCCATGTTGTCTAACTCAGCCTTCTTCATGACCATCTGTCCATGTTGTCTATCTAACTCAGCCTTCTTCATGACCATCTGTCAACATTGTCTCACTCAGCCTTCTTCATGACCATCATCTGTCCATGTTGTCTCTATCTCAGCCTTCTTTATAACCATCTGTCCATGTTGTCTCTAACTCAGCCTTCTTCATGACCATCATCTGTCCATGTTGTCTATAACTCAGCCTTCTTCATGACCATCATCTGTCCATGTTGTCTAACTCAGCCTTCTTCATGACCATCATCTGTCCATGTTGTCTCTAACTAACCCTTCTTTATGACCATCTGTCCATGTTGTCTAACTCAGACCATTCTTCATGACCCATCATCTGTCCATGTTGTCTCTTTCTCAGCCTTCTTCATGACCATCATCTGTCCATGTTGTCTCTAACTAACCCTTCTTCATGACCATCTGTCCATGTTGTCTATAACTCAGCCTTCTTCATGACCATCTGTCCATGTTGTCTCTAACTCAGCCTTCTTTGTCATCTGTCCATGTTGTTAACTCAGCCTTCTTCATGACCATCTGTCCATGTTGTCTCTCTAACTAACCATCTGTCCATGTTGTCTCTAACTCAGCCTTCTTCACGACCATCTGTCCATGTTGTCTCTCTTTCTCAGCCTTCTTCATGACCATCTGTCCATGTTGTCTCTCTAACTAACCTTCTTCATGACCATCTGTCCATGTTGTCTATAACTCAGCCTTCTTCACGACCATCTGTCCATGTTGTCTATAACTCAGCCTTCTTCACGACCATCTGTCCATGTTGTCTCTCTAACTCAGCCTTCTTCATGACCATCTGTCCATGTTGTCTATCTAACTCAGCCTTCTTCACGACCATCTGTCCATGTTGCCTTCTTCACGACCATCTGTCCTAACTCAGCCTTCTTCACGACCATCTGTCCATGTTGTCTCTAACTCAGCCTTCTTCATGACCATCTGTCCATGTTGTCTCTCTAACTAACCCTTCTTCATGACCATCTGTCCATGTTGTCTCTCTAACTAACCCTTCTTCATGACCATCTGTCCATGTTGTCTATAACTCAGCCTTCTTCATGATCATCTGTCCATGTTGTCTAACTCAGCCTTCTTCATGACCATCTGTCCATGTTGTCTATCTAACTCAGCCTTCTTCATGACCATCTGTCCATGTTGTCAACATTGTCTCACTCAGTTGTCTTCACTCAGACCATCATCTGTCCATGTTGTCTCTAACTCAGCCTTCTTTATAACCATCTGTCCATGTTGTCTATCTAACTCAGCCTTCTTCATGACCATCATCTGTCCATTGTCTAACTCAGCCTTCTTCATGACCATCATCTGTCCATGTTGTCTCTAACTCAGCCTTCTTCATGACCATCATCTGTCCATGTTGTCTCTAACTCAGCCTTCTTCATGACCATCATCTGTCCATGTTGTCTATAACTCAGCCTTCTTCATGACCATCATCTGTCCATGTTGTCTATAACTCAGCCTTCTTCATGACCATCTGTCCATGTTGTCTCTAACTCAGCCTTCTTCATGACCATCATCTGTCCATGTTGTCTATAACTCAGCCTTCTTCATGACCATCATCTGTCCATGTTGTCTCTAACTTTCTCAGCCTTCTTCATGACCATCTGTCCATGTTGTCTCTAACTCAGCCTTCTTCATGACCATCTGTCCAACGTTGTCTCTCTTTCAGCCTTCTTCATGACCATCTGTCCATGTTGTCTCTCTTTCAGCCTTCTTTCATGACCATCTGTCCATGTTGTCTATAACTCAGCCTTCTTCATGACGCCATCTGTCCATGTTGTCTCTCTAACTCAGCCTTCATGACCATCTGTCCATGTTGTCTCTCTAACTAACCCTTCTTCATGACCATCTGTCCATGTTGTCTATAACTCAGCCTTCTTCACGACCATCTGTCCATGTTGTCTATCTAACTCAGCCTTCTTCATGACCATCTGTCCATGTTGTGTCTCTTAACTAACCCTTCTTCACGACCATCTGTCCATGTTGTCTCTAACTCAGCCTTCTTCATGACCATCTGTCCATGTTGTCTCTCTAACTCAGCCTTCTTCATGACCATCTGTCCATGTTGTCTCTAACTCAGCCTTCTTCATGATCATCTGTCCATGTTGTCTCTAACTCAGCCTTCTTCATGACCATCATCTGTCCATGTTGTCTATCTAACTCAGCCTTCTTCATGACCATCTGTCCATGTTGTCTATAACCTCAGCCTTCTTCATGACCATCTGTCCATGTTGTCTATCTAACTCAGCCTTCTTCATGACCATCTGTCAACATTGTCTCACTCAGCCTTCTTCATGACCATCATCTGTCCATGTTGTCTCTATTCAGCCTTCTTTATAACCATCTGTCCATGTTGTCTCTAACTCCAGCCTTCTTCATGACCATCATCTGTCCATGTTGTCTATAACTCAGCCTTCTTCATGACCATCATCTGTCCATGTTGTCTTAACTCAGCCTTCTTCATGACCATCATCTGTCCATGTTG